>NW_015152349.1:0-21439 GCF_000732505.1 Cyprinodon variegatus
TTTTTTTTTGTCAATTAATAAAGACATTTTTAGAAAGATGTGGTGTTAATGTATTTTTTTAATAATCAAGGACAAGGCTCTGTTTATGAGTCTGTTTCCTAAAACTGGCCCCAGGCAAATGTGTCTATTCTAAATCTGGTTTTATACTTTTTAGTTTCTATTACACATGCATTTTCTTATGCTTCTTATGCAGTTTTGCAAATTTTTATTTCATAATTATTATTATTAATTCTGGTAGACCTGTCTGTGTGACTGTGATGGCTGCATCCTGCATATACTACATGCTTTTAAATGCGTGCATATGATAGTAATAATTACAAAAGCTGAAGCCATGGCGCCCAGACTTGGAAGTATTTAGGAAACACTCCAATTACTCGAATCTGTCACCTGTCTTTCTGTAAACGCCCTATTGTCATGTGGCTTTGCGGTTAAAACAGAGTTCAAACGAAGTGAAAGATAAGTCGGGATAAGAATCGGAGCAAAGAGTTTCACTTTCATTTTATGAGAAACTGTAGGACTGCCGCTAAATAACAGGAGGAGCATAAGTCACGTGGTGTTGTTCAGGGGACGGGCTGTGATCGCTACATAAAGACTGTGGCAGACTTCACACGCTCATACGGGAAAGCAAACGAGCCGACGGCTGGGAGCCACAGCCGCATGAGGATCTATAAGAGCAGAGGCTGAGAGCACAGCTGTCCTCTGACACCCTGCAGGATTATCTCCTTGTGTTTAACCATCATAACCTTGCATCTCTGGGATTACAGATTAAAGCATCCATAACAAGCAGCTGCTGGAAACAAAACGGTGAGGATCTCCTAAAATTATTTATATGCTAAAAAGGGATTACGATGGATTATTGCTTTATATGAACCTTTTGAAAGGCTGTTTTTTTATGGATCTTCTTGCAGTTGTTGTGCAAATCTATATTCTGTCTGCAGTCCTGCTATAAATGGATCAAATAAATGGAGTCAGAAAGTGAAAATCAGCAGTGCATTGCTGCTGCAAACATTCAGGATCATAAACTTCTACTAAAGGATAAATCCTGTAAAGCATTCATAATCTAAGACACTCCTCTTCGTGTTAATCATTATATTTTCCTGGAATTTTGCTCCAATTTCCTTTAACTTGCTGAGTGAACCCAGACAGTAAAAGATGAATCATATGCTGCATCAGACATGACTAGGAGAACCAGAGTCCTCTTTATTGGCTTTAAGTTGACTGCATGAATAAAGAATTTGGCTTTTGTATTATTCACTCATTTCAGCCACATAAGCCTGACAGCAGACTCTTCTCTTCCCTTTGGGGACAACCAGGATGTCAAATTATGTTTCCACCCTCAAATAGAAAAAAAATATTATATATATTTGTGTGTGTGTATGTTTCTGTATGGAGACCCAGTACAGTAAATTGGATGTGGGTTTACCAGCAAAACCACAAATTCCAGTCATATCAAGAACAGAACCGTCCTGTGGAAAGATTACATGACTAACATAATGCACAGCATCCTTTGATGTGTTTGGGCACTGATTCCCAGAATTGGGGTCTCAAGTTAACAAAAGTGAGGTTATAACATACTAAAATAAACAACAACAACAACAAAAAAACTGATGCATATCTATGTTATAAAGGCTGATGAGCCAAAAATACATTTTATTTACACTTTGTTTCCTGTTTTGTATTGTTTAAAAAGCCCTATGTCACTCCCAAGCTTTGCTTTTTGGGTTTAGATTAGAATAGAAAAACAGCAAATAGAATAGGGATACCTTTATTGTCCTACAGTGGGAAAATTAGGGTACTTGCTAATTAATTGCTTAATAACTAACCTGAGTTCTCCCTTTCTTTCCTTCAGGATGTCAGTGTGGTGGTTAGAGATGGGAGAGGTTTCAGGGCCTCTCTCCACTGTAGGATGGTAGCCGACAGCACAGTGGAAGGCCATGAGCAGACCGCCTTACCAAGCGCATCACCAGCACCATCATCATCACCTTCTGTGTCGTCAGCATCAGCATCAGCAACCCGTAAACAGTCGGAGCAGCTTCAGCGTCAGGCTTGTCCAAATCCAAGTCTGAAATCTGCATCTGCTCGCTCTGTGTACCTGACTCATTTCCGCACCTTCACCTCCAAAGAGGACTGCAGCCTAATCACAGACACAGCTACCAAGCTCGAGCGCAGCGGCTTCTACTGGGGCCCACTTGGAGTAGAGGAGGCCCATTGCATGCTCCGCAACGCCCCCCTGGGCAGTTTCCTCATCCGCGACAGTCGACAGAAGGACGTCTTCTTTACTCTGTCCTACCACGACAAGAAGGGACCGGTCAGCGTGCGCATCGACTACAAGCGGCAGAGGTTCTCTCTTGCTGGCAACGAGCGCTCCTTCCCAACGCTCTTTGCCCTTTTGGAGCATTATATGAACTCGCCTAAGAAGAGCCTGACAGTCCCCTACAGGAAATGGGAGCCCACCCTGCAGGAGCTGTGCAGGAAGCGGATCATGGAGGTGTGCGGAGGAAAGGGTGGCATTCCAGAACTGCCTGTCACACATGTGGTCAAAGATTTCCTGTTGGAGTTCCCTTACAAACTATGAACAGTCTGCATAATGTTTTGGCTGTTTTGTTCTTGATTTCAAGATGGCAGCTTTCACCAAGTAACGGTACAGCAAACGGGTTGATAAAGTCTCTGCATCAGGGAACTAAGGTAGAGACTACATCACCGTGGTTACTAAAAAAATCAACAAACTCTTTTTGGACTAAAAGCTGTGAACTGCTCCTAAAGAACCACAATAACCAAAGTCAAACACATGAAGCCTCCAGTTGGACATTAAACTTTCATGACATCTCAACATCTACTACCTCTAGAGACTTAAAACCCAATAACATGTGGAAGAAGCATCCTTTGGAAACGAGGAAGTATGAGAAGTTGAAAAGTGCTGCATTAAAGGGAAACTACACATCTATAGGAGCTTTTACAGAGATAAAAATACCAGTGAGCACAACTGGGACTGTTGCGGTGGAAAGTCAACAAGTTCCAATATCCCGTCGAGCGACATTAAGGGAACGGACTTCAAAATATTTAGAGTCGCTGTGGAGGGAGCGGTTGAAACCATCACATGCTGATTTGCCTATGCGGCACAAATTTGTAGCAGACTTAAATACTCTAAAGAAAAAAGTTTACATCGTCTCTGAATGTTCATCAGCACTGAAGGCTCAAACCGCATTCAGTGATGGTCCAGGTGAAATCTTGTCGCAAACAGCTGAAGACATGATATTCATTTGTAATGTACTGTATACAGAGGTGCCGACCACCTCTTATTTAACTGTTTCTGCCAGGCAGATTTGATTGTTTATATATTTTCTACTCTTGTGTATTTTTAAAATAATATTTTGAATAAAATGTATTTAAGTGAAGCTTAAAGATTTTCCCCTTTCTTTTTTTTTTTTGGAGTATCTTTACCTTCAGTTGCATCTTATAATGGAAGTTTTGTTTGGGTCAGGTGGGAAGAGACATGTCGCAGGACAGACAGAAAGT
Source organism: Cyprinodon variegatus (assembly GCF_000732505.1). Taxonomy (NCBI): domain Eukaryota; kingdom Metazoa; phylum Chordata; class Actinopteri; order Cyprinodontiformes; family Cyprinodontidae; genus Cyprinodon; species Cyprinodon variegatus. The sequence continues at coordinate 3,517 of NW_015152349.1, forward strand.
GTGGAAGGTAAAATACAGTATCATCACCGCACTGACTCATCTCTGTAGGGCAAAGTGACAGGTGGGTGGGGTTACTTTGGTAGTAAATGAACTGTTACACTTTTAAAATCACACTTACCAGAACCAGGGGATGGGATGACACATACCAACGTGTGTTATAGTAAATCTATAAATGTGCGCACAGATTAACGTTTCTTCAAGAGGAAGTGGGATATCTTTGAGGGTTATTGGTTAGACGGGCATGCTGATCCAGATTAGACAAAGAGGCCTAATTCAGGGTTTATTGTACAATAAGAAAAAGGTCCAGAGGTTCTGCAAAGGCTTAAAAAAAAGTGGCATCTGAATGTCACATTTTAAAGAGGCCTTTTGTGTAAATATTGTGTAATGACAGGCGTCTCTGAACAAAGGATCACAATGCGTTTTCAGTTTAACAACAGATTTAATCAAAGTACATCTTCAGCCTCCGCTGAACACCTTTCCATTGTGGTGTGTCTGGCAGCTTTTTAAGGTCAAAAGATTTACCAGAAGCCTTACTCACCGTCATGGTGTTAATCAGCTAAAACTGATAGCTTCCTCAAGACTTTCAGGAAGTCTGAAACTTGTTTGAACAGAAACAATATAACAGCTGTTGTTCATTCTTGTCAGTTATGATGAATGGAGTCAAAGTAGTTTCCTGAACTTTAAAAGTAGAAAAAAAAAGCTTTCACCCTGTGAGAATCAACTTCAGCATGAGGGGAGAGTGGCAAAATGTAGAAACATCAGGCAAAATTCACCAAAACTTACCACGGTTACTGAATAAGGGAACAATTTATTGTTGATTTTTGGGTGCTAGCTCATTTATATAGTGATGGAGCTCACCCAATCAATCCATTTCCACCTTCTGAAATTTTTTTTAGTCATACTGTAATATCTGACCACCAACCTTAAATACAAACCTAATCCACAAACTCTAAATCGTTATGAAGCAGAAGAAAAAACAGCATGGAACAACCAGAAAAGAGCATCATATATGAACCTAAAAGGCTTAACTCTTTTTGTGATTAACACTTGATTAATCCCAAAAAGAAATTAAATGTTGCAGTAAATCAAATGTTATTTTTTAAAACCTGTGTTGTGCAGAAGGAAAAGGACTGCACAGAAAACTAACCTTTGGCAGGCTTTGGTGGTGCAGTGTTTAGCGCACACAACCCATGTATAGAGGCCTTAGTCCTTGATGCAGGCGACTCGGGTTCGAACCTGGCCTGTGGTTTTTTCCTGCATATCTCTCCCTCTCTCATACCCCCTTACCTGTCAGCCTACTGTCCATAACAATGGGGCACCAGTGCCATAAAAAAAAACATGTTTAGTAGGTGATGATAGCTGTACGCAGGAAGGATCTTCTGTAGCTGTCTGTCTTGCACCAGATCTGGAAAAGCTTCTGACTCAGGATACCCTGTTGCTGTTTAAAAAAAAACTTCTGAAGAGGATTCTCACTGTTGTCCATAATGTTCTTCACTTTATCAAGGATCTTTCTTTATGAAAAAGTTTAATGGGGTTCTAGAGGAGTTGTTAGAAGCTGAGCTGGCCTTCTTAATTACCTTGTTGAGCTTTTGTAAGTCATTAGCTCTAATATTGTTACCCCAGCAGAGGATGGAAGAAGAAGAGACCACACCCTCCACAACAGATTTATAGAAGATATGTAGGATGTTGCTGCAAACGCAGAAGACAATCTGCTCTTTCCATTCTTGTAGATGGCTTCAGAGTTGTGTCGCCATTCACAAGTCAACCATTTGGGCTGTGTGACAAGGTAACTTAGCATTCAAACTAGGGTAATACTTGTTATTCCAACCCTAAAGAAAATGTTGGTTAAACAGTAATTATTGCAACTATTTCTCCGTTTTGATCAGGCAGCAGGCAGATCTTCAAATGGTGCCAGTTTTCTTTTTTCAAACCAAAGATTTTTAATGTACAATTAAACTACTTTATTTAGTCAAGCATACAATGGCTACTTATAAAACTACAAATGCATTGCTTTTCTTTTGGACAAAAAAAAAACAAAAAAAAAAAACAGCTAAAACTCAATAACACTTACTTGCTGCTTTAAGAGCTCTCAGTAAAGTTGTACTTGGAAACCTCAGGAGTTATTGTGGGGTTATAAAAAGGCTAGAACCTCTACAATTAGCTTTATCTGCTACATCCATGGGCAAATAACAGCATGCTCTGTGTCTGTGGTTTGATGTAAAAATGTAAGTGACTGCATCAAGTGTTTTATTATTGTTTAACTTAAACTGATGTATAAACAGTCAATCTTTAAATGGACCTAAGGTTCATTAGGAATGGCAGTAAGTAGTACAATAATGACATGATGCTACGATTGACTGGAGCAGGCACGATCACAGTCAGACAAAGGTAAGTCATTTCAGAGGTTTATTTTCTGGAAAAACACAGAGTTTGGTTGTCCTAGAAACGGGGCCACCAGGGTGGTTTAGATTGGATCATTCTGGGGGAAGAGATTCAGTGAGAAATGCGGCTTCAGGAGGAAGCTTAGATGTGAGAAAAGATTGTGCAGGCCTTACAGTTTTCATAAGCGGGGATTTGTCCGGGGGGGAACCTGAGTCTTTCAGGCATAGTGGGAATCCAATCGGGCGGCAGTGACTCACTTTTCTTTCTCTGATGGGTGGTCAGGCAGATGACCTCTTTGGATGGATTCAGGAGGCAGTGAGGGAGATGGACTCTGAAACAAAGGAGGACAAGGATGGTAAGTTCACACCAAAAAAAAAAATCAGAATGAGAGGAGCAGGTGGGTAAGTTACCACGGTGTGGAAGTTAACCAACTGGCGTCCATCCTAGAAATCCACTCCTCTAAATAATGCCTCCTGATTGCAGCAAAGTGGCATCATCTGGAAACTCATCCTGCCAAACACACCCTGAGGAGAAGGTCAATCACAAGCACCCAACACAGAGACCCAACAAATAAGTACAGTCCATTATGTTGGTGGTGTCTAAACTCTGTCATAATTTTCTCGCTTATATAAGAAGTTGCTTATGCCATGTTAATTAAGGGTATAAGGGGATCTTTTATTTCGGGGTGGATCATCTGAATAATTGGTCCTCCTAATTGTCAATCATTCTGGTGATATGTTTATGTAAGGCCGTCCAACATGCTGGTCCTAATACCTATCCTTTTCTGCATGTACACGTTCAGGAATACATGTGTGGTGAGCTACTGTTTCAGACAGTCATTGAAGCTCACATTTCTAACCCCGGTTCTTTGAAATTGGCCGAGGGTCCTAAGAGAAAACGTGAATGATGAGAAAAAATAAGCCCTCAGAATGCTTTAAGCGGAGAGCTCTCCTCGCAAAGCATTATGGGATTTGATGTCACACGGGACCGCTGTCGCTACCTGACAGTGCTGACTAATAACAAAGATGGCACAGGCATCACGCGGTGGAGGAGGAGTTACGTTACCAGCGGGGAGCAAAAAGCAGTGATCATTTGTCTGAACGGTCAGTTACAATAACTGAGTTTGCTATAAAGTCCACTAAATTGTTCCCGCTCTATATATTGATGGTGGGTTTAAGGGGTTAAGGTGGATGTTCAGACAAATTAAGCTTGTATGAGCTATGTGAACAGCAACTTTTAAACAGAGCGTGTATGTGGAGAAATAGGCTCTTGCATGCTCTTGTACGTGTTTAATTGGCATTCACTCTCAGGAGTGGGTACAGGGTTCTTTTTAAAGTGGAGAGGGCACGTCTATAAAAAATTAGCGAAAATTCTCCACAATACGTTTAATGTAACAATGGTAGTGACACTTATGTCAATATCTAAATCTTTGCAGCCAACTTTTCTGTGATTATCAAGAAAGATTATACATTCATAATTCCACTCATTTCTATATGGAACTAATTTTGTCCCATCCAGGTTCCCATAGACTAATTTACACAGAGGCATAATATATAGTATTCTGTGCTGCAAATGTAGCTTTCAGTCATTTAGACTTTGTCATTCCATTAGTTTTTTTCTTAATTCCAGTTTTTCTCTCCGTCAATGCCCTTCTTAACTAATCAGATTTATTTTATGAGATAGAAAAAAGTTTTGGATGTTATGACCAACCCAGGAGTCAAAACTAAAATGTCCGTGAGCCTGTTGCTCTCAGAGGCGATCACGACCTTGTCCAATATCTATAGCCCTATAGATTAAATAAACAACATGCATTGTAACACCCTCTGCTGTCAGAGGTAGATAGAAACCAGAAAGAAAGTTGAAATATGAAAATAACTACATTTATCTGGACATTTTTCAGGATTAATATTCAGACAAGCATATCTTTCAAGTAATACTATCCGGGAAACCTCCTGGTAGATACCCGACATAGCGATGTTATCACCTCACACACTTAACATTTCCACTTTCTGCGTTATGGGTCTAAAGGAAATTGCAATAACTTTTTTTGTATCATTGGAAGGAAAATACTGAGAAAACAGGCCATAGGGGTGGGTATATCCAGACCCTGATGGGCAGTTTCGTTTAGATGAAAGCATCCATTTATTATCATCTGGTTTAGATGTCATACATTTGTATGATTAGACCACAAATGTTTATCTTTTCACATCAGTGACATTTGTGAGAGTATGTGTCACATTGTGTGATGCAGTCTGTTTTTTTTTTTTATCTTTAGCTGTAACTTTGCCTCTCTGCCAGACTCTCAGTCATACCAAACCAGACCTCCAACGCTGAAACCAAATCTAAACCAAAAGGTTTTGTGACCTTATGGGGATTTTTACAAACTTCTTTGGTTCTAGACCAATGTAGCCAAACAGACTCAGGTGAGTCATACCGAATAGTATAGTCAGTGCGTTTCAAGAAAAGCCAGACTAGTTAGAGGATGTTATCTCAGATTGGGGATGACGGCCGCCAGAAGTGGGACAGCACAGCAAATAAGTCAGTGTTTAATACCTCTGTGACATCCTAGACTTTAACTGGTTTTAATTCTCACATGTTTTTCGTTTTACTGAGATAAATTATCAATGCATAAAACGCTATTTAGGTAGAAGTTCCTCCTTCAGGCTCGGTGAAAACTGGATTGCGTGTTTGTTTCAATTTCACTCAGCTATGCTGTTATCAGGAGATTCCCGACTATTTAGAGAAGTGAAAGGTGAAGAAAGGTGTTGAATGACTTTGTGTTAGCAGCTGATTTCTAAGGAAAGCTATAATCTATTCTTTAACACAAACGCCACTCAAAACGAAATTAACAAAAAAAAAAAAAACAAGGTGTCTGAAAAGGTGAAGGTGATCCCCCAAGACTACTGTACTGGAGGGGCAGGGCGCCGCCATTTTTAGAATCAGTGCCTGAAATATACATCAAAAGTTAATTTGTTAAAAAGAATTTAACAAATTGATATTAAAGCCACTTACCTCAGATTCAGGTTTCCCATCTACCAATATTAAGGTTGGGGATAAACTGAAGCTATTAAATTAGGTTTAGGCATCAAGTCCAAATCATAGGATTAGGTTTGCTCAAAAACTTTCAGTTTAAATCTATTTTTTGTTGAGTCAAACAGAAGTCATTTATCTAAAAAAGATTGAAATTAGAGTATAAATTAAAACTCCCGAATTCCTTTAAGGTATAATTGAGGATATTCGCGAGTTTTTGAAGAGTCGCCCTCTCCACTTAATACACGCAAGAGCCTGCATGAGCCCATTTATCCTCATGCACCCTCTGTTTAAAAGAGCGTTTGCATCGCTCATACAAGCTTACTTTCCAAAAGATTTGCAATTGTTCCACTATCACACTCACCACCTGTGAGTGAAAATGGGGACCAGCACATAGGAAGGCCTTACGTAAACATATCACCAGATTGATTGACAATTAGGTAGACCACTTATTTTGATGATCCACCCAGAAAAAGAACATCCTCCACTATACCTTTACATATGTTGACTAAAATTATCTAACAAAAAAAGATTGAAAACTTCCTCTCAGTTAGCCAACTTCCACTGGGCACTTTGAAAACTTTTGTAAAAATTGCTATTTGTCGGCAGAACGTTTAATAATTTAGAAATTCCCCACGACCCTCTGCTGATGTTCTTCTATAATTATCTTGTTTCTTTCCAGTGAAGTATTTTAATATTTCCAGTGGGATTACAGATCCATAAGAAACAGTGATTGAGCAGAAAAGGTCTGACAGTAACTTGCAATGGCTGGATGAATCACTAAACTCCTCAAATCTAGTAAAAATTAAATATTTTATTTCATTTTTTATTTCATTAAGAAGTTATAGCATCTTAAATCCTCTTTCATGCATGTATGTTGTTCTCATTTAGTGAGCCATTCTGCTCCAAAAATTTCCTAAACTTTCAACAGAAAATATTGCAACTAAAACAAGTTCCTTTTTTCTTTTTAAAAATCTGGTTTTAAATTATGGGAAATCCAATTGAAAACCTTGATTCAGCATAAACAATATTTTTTATTTTTTTTTTACATTCTAGCATAGTACAAAGAAGGTGGAGTAGCTTTGTTGTATTCAAAGTGTTTTTTTTTTGTATAATAGCTCAATTCTGCAAAACTCTAAGCTTATTGTATGGATTTATTTTTAGAAACAATGATTTTAATGAACCTGCTGTAGCTATGACCCTGTAGAGATTTTGTTTCTTTACTTTGGTCAAGTGTTAAATCAGGTTTTGCTTGCTGCACTTTGAACTTTTCATTCTTCCATAACAGATTATTTTCTAGGAGGTTTGGTTGCAAGAGTGCGTGAAGTTTCACCCACCAGGACCACAGTCCGAAAGAGGTATACCCTGCTCAGGTTTCTGTAAAAAAAAAAATCAATGTCTGATGTCTGGAAGGAAAACTCATATTTCCTCACATAGTTAAAAGAAAAATGTAGGTTTAACCATTTGAAAAAAATGCTTTCTCCACAAAAAAATGAATTTTTGGTATTACTATAAATGTGTCGTTTTTGTGCAGTAATAAATACTATGTACCCAGATTGAATAGTTTCATTACCAAGAGTTCTCTCATTAAGTAAACATCCTTGGTGAACCGCTCATACTCAGAGCTGCCACATGTGAAGACACAATGACGTACATGATGACTCCAAAAGCACAACAGCACAGAGAAAGAAAAAAAAAAGTCAAATCTATCTGTGATCTCTACAGAAAAAAAAAAAAAAAAAAACTTAATTCATGCTGTGACTGTGGTTCGGTACAGAGAAGACACACAAAGCATCGCTTCAGTACCAGGAACCTGTTCAAATTCACGCACACACAACTAGACTTCCCTGAAGAGAGGAACCGCGATAAAAACTAACACGTACAGACCACAAGATGACTGAGGGCCCCAGCAACAGCCACAGAGAAACAGAGACCACGTCACGATCCTGGCCTCAAACCTGCTAGCTATCTCACACAGGAAGAAACATATAGTGTTTATATTCAATGGTAAAACAGCAGAAATGAAAGCTGTCAGTCGCTAAATAGACCTTTTGACTTTGTGACTTTTAAATCCCCCCCAAAAAATAAACTAAAGCTGTACATTCCAATGTTGAATAAAATAAAAATAATTATTTAATAACTTTTTTTATAATATCAAGCATGTACATTCATACTGAGACAGAGATAAGCAGGTTCTGTCTACAAACAAGTCCAGAACTGTAGACTGTTAGGTAGAATAATTTATTGCATTTCTTAATTTCTTTGTTTTTATTCATTAACAATACTTACAAGTTTAAAAGCAGAGCATTTACAGAGCATACAAATATATCATATACACATTCACACTACAATCGGATGACTGCTGAGGCTTCTGATGGCATGCTGTGGTAGTTTCTAGTGGCTTGAGGCACATGACATGTTCCTAAACCGACCGCTTACCATCAACCATTTCAGCGTGCCACTGATCCACAGCATCCTTCTGCTTTTATGTACAGCAGGATGAAAAGATCAAGAGACAGACCCATAAAAGAGTATTGCTCTGGATTTAGAAAGAAGAATGATTAAGCATTAAGATCGAAATTGTGTTCTGATAGCACAGAAAATAAAAATTGAAACGGAAGTAAAGGAAAATTAGGAGTGAACAACAACTAAAAGGAATAAATGGGAGATTTAAACAAACTGTGTGATGCCCCCCCTCCCCCCAAAAGAATAAAATAAATAAAAGTTGGAACTGAAGCTGAGAACAAAAACACTGCTATGTGGAGAAAAAGTAAAACATTACATTCATCTCTTCTTTTATTGGTTAACTTTAAGGTTATTGCAATAGTAAAGCTTCATTTATCTGATTAAAGTGGGACGTTAAGAAGCAGCATGGCCTTAGCATGTGGGCTCTGATGAATAAAAAAACAAAAATTTAAGGTTTTGTCCAAACTTGATTCAAAGGGGAAAAAAAAAAACTTTTTTTTTTTTTTACAATTTACCTTAAATGTTTGCGCTCATTGAAGGAGCTAAGATCGTTCCTCTAACCTATCCCAGATACCCGACCGACAAAAGAACTCCCACTAAACCATCTTCTCTTTTAATCAGACTTCAATTTCATCTTTGTTATTAGACTGAATTAGTAAATTAATAAATAAATAAATGAATACATTTAAATACTGTTTATACTATGTACATCTAGCATTAATTTGCATCAATGCAAATAGTCAAAACAGTGTAAGTGGTGCTTAAGCTCAGTGATCGGCCTCTAAAAACAGGCCACTAAAATGAAAACTGGACCCCATGTTGACAAAACGTCAACTTGGGAATGCTTTTGCTGCTAATCATTTTCCATACAGATACTAAAAGTCATAGCAGATCCTGTTTAGGAAAGTACAAACTATGTGTATACCTTGTGTGTTTAGCATTGTAAACAATGCTGCCCTAAATCGGATGTGACCTTTATTTGAACTGAAGTATGTCATAGAAAAGTGGAAAACCTGCTCACATTATTAGCATGGGACATGTAGAAATGCTAAACTATCTGAATGAATACAAAAAGCTGCTGGTTGTGTGCCTTGATAAAATTTTACCAGGCTCACGAGTGCTCAGAAAACAATGTCCAGTGTCTGTCTCTTTTCTCATAGAAGAAAAAGTGTCTTTCTTACTGTGCAAACACAAATGAGAAGATACCTCCCAATCCACAGTGGGAGTATTACATTACACCCAAAGATCCCCATGGATGGTGACATGAAAATATAACTGTCAGTACAGAACAGTCCACCCACCACACTGTCCAGCACTCTGCTATACATGTGTATAAATGTTCAATCCAGTTCAGGTGACTCTGCCGTTTCTTTCTGGATCTCTGAATCTCCAGTCTTCTCCACAGACTCTGTTGTTGTGCTCTCTCTTTCATACTCCAGAGATCCATCCTCACCTTGCTGCTCTGCTCCTTCTGGACCCTCATCAGTGGGTGTGATCATCTCCGTTGTTTCAGTCGTTTCATCTTTAACAGTTGCATCTGTCTCTGTCTCGTCCTCTTCTCTTTCTCCATCAGCCTCCTTCTCTTCCTCTATTATGGGCGCATCTGGTCTCTGTAGAGAGTGAGTCGCAGCACAAGGATGGAGGTGTGGAGAATCGGCAGGGGGCAGCAGTGTGAGTGACTCCACACTTAGGGTGTCTGCGCTGCTGTCTGTCAGCAGGGAGATTGTGGGCTGGGAGGCCGGGGTGAGGCTTGGTGCTAGCGCTGGGACTGGGTTTGATGGAGTAGAGGGAGCTTCTCCTCCTTCCCCATCACAGCCTGAGGACGAGGATGGGGTGCGCTCCAAACAGGCACCGTCATCTAGACCAGCAAAAAGATAGACAGCTGAATTAAGAGAAGCACGTGAAAAAACTGTCTCAGAGGCTAGAAAGTAGGACGGTCTAAAAGATCGCCAAGTAGGGCTTTATAATAGCAGGAAAGAGCACATAAAAATATTAACCTCCCAACATTTTGTAACCGTCTTCCTTATACAGAGCATCACCTCCATTTTGTGTGAGCATTAGTATCTCAGCACCTAAACATAGAATAGAAAATTCCTTTATTGTCCCACAATGGGGAAATACCACCTACCCTCAATGCCCACACGTTCAGTGTGGATATAACATAATAATCCTAATCTATACTGCATATACTGTAAGAGCCATTCTAAGTTACATATCATGCAGATCTAGTGTTAAATATTACAAGTACATTAAATTCCTCAAAATTGTAATTCAGCTACATTGGTTTACAATGACATCAAATTATCTGTGCTAGTTTATAGATGTCTGTTAATTAATTCACATTTGAAAAACACCCCTTCGCAGAATGTTATGGTTTTATGTTAAAAGAAGTGCTGTAGTTCACTTTCTTGGTCATTATTTTTTTCACCAATAGCTTAGAAGTTATTTGTTAATAAAATAATCTTCTAAGTTTGAAATATTATACTGAAGTTTTACAGTATAGGTGCAGTTAGAGGATTCCAAGTAAAGGCCAAACTAGGTTGTAACTCCAAATGGAGTCTATTCTTTTCTCTACCACGGTGAAACGATTGTGAACTTCATATAAGTCAAAACGTTTTGCGACAGAAGTTTTTATCCTGCACTAAGCAAATGAACATTAATATACATTCCTGCAGGGAGTATAGTGAGCCACTTAAATGGTATGAGCCCATCTAGGCTAATGCAGTGCAAGTTTTAGCAAAATAAGAACCCAAGCATTAAAATTAGCCAGGGGTAAATGGAAGCTCTGGAAAATGAAGGCCTCAAGCCAAAGCTAGGTTTGAGTAATTCCGAAACCCCTCAACCAGCAACATTTGAAACCTGTTCCTGGAGAACAAAAGAAAAAGCTGCACCCAGAGGCCAAACTTTCAGTTGGTTTATTATTCACTGAATGTTTATAAAAAAATCTGCAGATCATGTTTAATTTTCTACTTTGACTTGGTGTGTTTCATTAAAACTCCAAAACGTCAATCTTTGGAATTATAACCAAACATTAACAGGTTTAAGGAGTAAGATTGATTTTAAAAAAAACAAAAAACCCAGTCTGATCTGCTTTTAAAAGCAGTCTCTGCATGTCATCAAGTGCTGATACAGGACTTGTTTACAGCCATTTCAAAGATTTGCAACATCTCTGGAGGAAAACACGACAACATTAAGTCCAAACATATTAATTCTTTGAATTTTATACTGATATATTCTGATGAAAAATGAAAACTAATTCTAGTCTCAGTGTAACATCCCCAAAAAAATAATCCACATGATGAATGACAGAGAAGTTGAGTGACTAATTTGAAAATATGAACCGTGTGTAGAGAATCTTTCTGATTCCAAAACACAAACATCCTGTTTCTAAGAACAGACAGCTACACCCCCACTGCCTCCGTGTGTCCGCAGGAAACGAGCATCTGAGCTATGTGTCATAACATGGAATAATGGTTTTGTGTGAACTAACCGTAACATGCAAAGAAATCAGCTACATTCTGATCTGGTGATCCGACACCTAAAATACATTAAAGCTGTCAGGTGAATGTGTGATGATACAGCACTTATGAATGGTTTGAAAATACAGTTTTGAGGTTTTCATTTGTAGTAATTTAACAGCTTAAGGCCTTTTGACTTTGTGTAACTTATCTTATTCAGCTGTTTATCAACTCTATATAAAAAGCGGTACTGGCTGTGTATGTACGTTCTCACATACACCACATATAGGCATCCTATAGTATGCTGTAACAAACATTTTCACAATGCTGAACCACTAAAAACTACTGTGGTTTTGGTGGGTTGCAAATATAGTCACATGAGATAGGACATGAGTACTGAATGTATATATCTGCACCGCAGTGCTACATCTCTCGTTAGCTGGTCTCCTAAACAAAATCTGCACAATTTTTAATGCAGAATAAGTTATTTTTCTTAAATAACGACTCCTTTATAGATCCAGATCTGTATATTTCCCAGCTTGTCTACGTGTTTATAAAGTTAGAGTTCAGTGTATGGATTACCTGAGGGGCTCTGAAACGACGCAGAGCTTGCAGTAACAGAGTCGCATCTCCCTGTGCTCCCACTCCCACTGGAGGGAGGTGACGGGGAGGACAGTGGGGAGGGGCTGTGCTGAGGCACACAGTGGGCCACTGCAAAACCTGCAGGTGGTGAGACATAAACTGACACATTTTCACCATGTAATACCACTTCTGAAGCATTTAGAAAAGGCATACATTTACATTTTTAGAACCTTCTCTCCAGTTTTCTGGCTTGTAACTTATTGATATCTTAACTTAGTCCACCTGAGACAAAAACAGCATTAGCAAACCTCCATAGAGTCAGGAGGAAAAGCAAAATCTGATCATATCCTGTGAATTACTACAGTGATAAATAAGTCTTTGACACAAAAACTGGATTACAAAACACTTTTAAGGTAGTACGTCTTACCCAAAGGAGTCAGCTCTTTCATTTCTCATTACAACTTCACCTATGACTAATCCAGGTATTGGACAAGTCTCACCTTTCTCACATAATCAGTCTGGGTTTTCTCATTAGGGTTAAGATGCTCTACAGTAACACAGCTATCTAGATTCCTAAGATACTAAAGTCATAAACCGGGACAAGCTGCAAGGTAGGGCTGGTATACATGCAGAGTCATCCTACATACTTACATGATAATATCATCCTGTTTAAATGGGCATAACTGAAACAGCTGTTTTCAAAATTACCCATATGCTCTTTAAAATTCAACATTCTGCCTTTTATTTCATTTTACCAGCCTCCTAAATATAGAGTTTTTCCCTTATTCTACAAGCCATTAGTTAAAGGCATTTTCTTTCATTTCTAAAAACTACAGCTTATTTATAAGCTTATTTTAGCCTATATTCACAGTATGCTTAAAAAAAAACAAAAAAAAACAAAACAAGACGAATATTTAATTAAATGAAGAACAGCAGAAGATATTTATCACAATGTAAAATTTTACATCTTTAAAAATAAATAAATAATCCTATTATAAACCCAAACTCCAGGATTTCATTCCAGTCTGTTTAAAACACCTGGTTGCACTGGATTGTATCCACAGGAATCACTACAGCAACATCTAACTTGTCTGAGTTCTAATCACCTAAAACTTTCAATACTTAATAAAATTTTCACTTCAGTCATGTTTTAGTCAGTGTTTGGCATAACATCACAGTAAAGCAGACTGAAGGTTGTGGTTATAAATCATAAAGACATGATAAAATGTGGAAAAGTTCAAGGGCTGTTTTAAAGCCACCGTATCTAATAAAGGCCAGGACAGGGGACTTTCCAGCTGCTTCTAGCAGAGCTGTGCTTCTGCTAAAAACCTCTAATCTATGCCTGCAGGGTGGAATATTATCACCCTTCTTTGATGCTGAAGGTCAAATTAGAAACTGATTTCCACTAATTTGGAGTTCAGAGCATTTCAGAATAAGCACTTTAAAGCAATCTTCCAGTTATCACCTCAATCCACTCACATACTGTATATTTTTCTGTCTGTTTTTTCTGTATGTTTATGTTACCTGGCACTTTGTCGACTGAGGCAAAAACGGATCTGTTTGCTGTGGGATCATTGGGCGCTCGTCTAGACTGTTCGTAGAATCGGAAAGGCAGGCCGCTGGGTGAGGCGCTGGCAGTCTGACCGAAACCCAACACCTCTGTAGCGCTGGGCTGCACCGGCAGATCCAACAGGGCTAAAAGCACAGGGAGTAGATAAATGACAGTATAGTATAGAAATAATGGCTATATCAAGAAAAAAAGGACCGGATTTATCCATAAGGAAAATAAAGATGTTTTTAAAATTCATCAAGCTGAAAAACTGTGTAACACTGTTTCTGTGAAACTCTGTTAGACAAAGAAAATAAATCTAAAACTGTTACTAAGAGTTGTGGTTATTTTTGTAGGCATCACATCCTTCTTAATTTGCTGAACTAGGCTAGATTTTGTGTTTTGTTAGTTTTGAGCATATTTCTACAGAATGAGACCATATTAAGGGGAAGTACAACAACTCCTAGTGGAGTTACCAGTACTTAAAACACAAATGGACCAACGTTAACAGCAAGCAGGGAAAACTGAGCCAGTACAACCGTTTACAGAAAAGAGTAAAGGCTGGACTCTGCAATATTTAAAAGCATCTCACCCATCACTCAAGTGTTTCTTTAGAAAAAAAAAAATGTTGCTCTCGTTCTCCATTTAATAATCAACAGGAAGTTCAGAAGTCCAAGAAAAACAAGCTTGAGCAAAAATATGGCTTCTATCATGAGCACGTTTGAAGAGAAAACAAAAAGATCATTAATACTGATGATAAATAATTTAAGTTTTGGTTTTATAGACATCTTTTTGTAGATATTTAAGATAAGCTTCCTCAATTTAATGTTGCTGTATTTTCTCAGACACTTCTATGGGCTTTCATTAATAAAAATGTATAAAAGAACAACAAATAACAAGCCAAAAAACAGTCTGTGCTGATATGATGATCACATTATATAATATTGTTTTCTTCAAGTTGTCGTTTTCCAGTAAAGACTTCATTTGACCTCTCTGTCCTGACAGATTTCCTTAAAAATTCAAACCCCAAGTTCCCTGTTTTTATCATGTCATCCAACCACATCTGGAAACAAAACCCTACATATGACACTTTGCTAGACTGTAAATTAGGGTCCACCCATAGCATGTGGCTTATTCTCATTATAAATATTCAGACCCAATTATTACTCCTATTTTTGTCTAATGTGATTCACACCCTTCTTCTCTCCATCCCATTTCTGGTTTAGTTTATAATTACCCATAATTCTCTGAAGTTATTGGTCTTAGAATCTCATCTAGATCCAGTTTACTTAGTGCCATCCTTCATCGTCCATTAAAAAAAATCTCCCATTTAATTGTTTAGTGTATTTTAACATTTGAAAAGTAAACTTTGCCATATATATTATAGTTTTACATGTAATGCTGTTAATCTCACTCAAGTAATCTCAGCTCATCCTCTACTTTGTATTCTCTGATTATTATAAAGCAAAGTTTTAGCGTTAATCTATTTATGGATTCTATTTGTTCTGTAATTACCTCCTGTCTAAGATAAAGATTTAAATATCCGTTTCATGTGTGTCCATCCAATAAGTTTTTTAATCCTTATTGCAATGAATAATAACTTGAGCCATGTGAAAATATGCCATTAAGCTTAGCAGCTCCACACCTGCTTGTGTTGTAATCTATCACGTTTCTGTATTTTAACCCCTATTCCAGGAAAACAATGTCTTGTACTTATAGTTGAAATCACATGTTAACATCCACTGTATAGAAAAAAACTCTTCTCACCGCCTATGAATTAAACTAAACATCTTCGGTCGGTTAATATTATTAAAGTCGTTTAGACTTGCCTACAGCCAGAATGAGAGAAAATCATTCAGCCTAACAGCAATGCAGCAATCCTAACAGAGGCAGTTTTTAGAACTCCTTGTTTACGCGTGACCTTCAGGCGCAGCCATGAACCTTTCAATATCCTTCACTTTATGGTTTTTCAGCACTTATCTGATTGTACGCTTTTGGTCACGGTCTATCTGGAAGATTCATCAGTGTCCAAGGACAAGTTCTCTTCCCATTTCATAACTTTGAATGTTTATTTTCTGTTTCCCACATAACCCGTTCCTCATGATGCCATCCAGTTGTAGAGTGCACTATGAAGCAAAAAAGATCTATAGTGTGACGCTTCTTTCCCCGTACTACACAAACTGCATAGTCTTCTCTGGCTTGCAAGCTTTCCCTCTCATCTAATAATAATGTAATGATTGTTATCAAGTCCAAACATTTCAATTTTGCTTTCCTCAGGGTGCATGATATTCATCTCTTTGTCTTTTTATTCTGTACCTGGTGTTACAGCCAGTCGTTTTGTGAGTGGTTTTTAGTCCATGTTGGTACAGGACTTTGGTAAAGAGATTTCCTTTTACCAGCTTTAGTGGGACATTATTATAGTGTTTATACTTGCATAAAGAACATACACAAATTTGGAAATGATATCTAAACCTGAACCACACTTTAGGAAGCCCACTATGTTCTGATTTCTGTTTTTTTCTTTCAATAATGTGTGTAAGTGGCTTAGGTTATACTGAGTTATCTCCAAACGTAGCTGCTTATGCCGACTAAACAGGACTAGCATGTGAATCCTAGCGACCATTTTCAGTGCGGGATCTTACCTCACCCACAAAACCATTTAGTGCTTAAGCTTTGCTTCAAACTTTAAGCTGTAACTTAAATACTGTAAACTAAAGTTTTGCTTCCTTTATTATTCAAACTGCTTCTGTTTTCCTTTTACTACCTTAAAATTAACCTTCAGGGAAAAAGAATCAAAAAGGGGGGGGGGCTCTGTCCCCTTTAACCATTCAACATCTTTGCTCTCGACCCTTGAACTTTTAAACTGTGGTTTACAGCGGTGTTAAACTTGCCACCAAGAAGCCACTCTGGTATGTGTTGCTACCCTAGGCCTTATTAGCCAGTTTGATGGTTTGCTGCCTATCCTGTATGCTCCTCCTCAGTGCAGGTGATCAGGATTTGGTCCAGGATATAAAGTACCAGTTATGCATATTTGAGTTTGTCTTTTGTTAATTTGCACTATTGAACATTATTTACAAACAGCTTTGTTATCCTTTGCTTTGTCTTAAACTAATCTGATTTTATGTTATTCAGCTCTGGTTGTAGCATGGTCTCCCATTGTTTTTGGCGAATGTGAGCCGGTCGTAACACACCTTTAAGATACGTCTCTACTCCAGCACCCTGTGTCAAATGAATGCATTCTCGCCTTTGCCATCACTAAGGGCTGCAGGGACCTGTAAGGCATTCCTTTATTGGTCAGGTGTGTGGCGGGAAGAACATACCTTAATCATTCAGGACAGAAGGTCCTGAGGAACTGGTTTGAAAAGCACTGGTTTAAACGACATTCCCTTGAAATTAGTGACCCGTTTTTTTTTCCCTCTCTCCACAGTAACCTCATTGTTCTTGGTGTTCCAAGCAGTTAAAACCTTGGCTGGGCTGCTACTGAGAACCTTAGGTTGTCTTTCTTCAGATGACACACTTCCTGCTGTTGTTCAGTGGTCAAATCCGTCTCTCTTATAGACGTAGCTTTTGATTGAACTTCCATTGTGACTGTTTGTTGTATTTTATCTTCTAGACGTGAATACTGGTGCAGAGCTCATTTGCATTTCCCTACTCGATGAAGGCCCTACAGGAGCTAATATTGCAATTCACTTTTTACTATCCTCTAACATAAGAAGTATTCCTGAATCAGTGCTTCTATATTCATTTTGTGCGTCTGCTCTGTTTTCTCAAACCACCAGTTTGCCGTGACAGAAGGCCGTTCCCACTGAGCCTGGATCGGCTGGAGAAACAACTACATGCATCCTCAGCATGGGGATTCCTGCAAAGTTAGAGACACAATGCAAGCGACTCTCCACTGTCGCTACATGCTCATCTAGGATAATTCAATGCTTTCAATTAATGACCTGATGCAATCTGCTGGGTTTCTGTACTAACCTGGTATTAAGTAAACAGAAATATTGCCCGAAATATTATAATATTTAGGTATATAATAGAACTACTGTGAGAACACTTTAAAACAATAAGGACATGAAAGTAACTTCTTTATAAGGTGCATATAAATATTTTAAATATATGCTAGGAAACATAGTAGGAGTTGCTCTTTCCCTCTTACCTGCAATCCTTTGCATCTTCATGCGTCGGGCCTGAATGCGCCCTTTGGCTAGCCTCTGCTTGGCAATGATGCAGCGAATATGATCAGCAAAGATGAAATTGGCCTGCAGGATTGGCAGGGGCTTTGCATGAGGGTTGGAGCTGGGTTTATGAATGACAATATTAAGAGCTCTGCTGTCATCCTCAACGCCAGACACCTGCATGTCCTTTAAAAGAATGAGGAAGACAGATACCAAAGAAGTTTAGGTGAAAAGGATGCTGACATGCGAATCAAAAGGGAGATGAAGGTTTGTAAAAAAAAAAA
>NW_015152349.1:21494-57101 GCF_000732505.1 Cyprinodon variegatus
ATACATATATATATATATGTATTTATCTTTTTTTAAGACTAACGGATGCCTTTTTAAATAAAGATTTGGGTTCATAAAAAAACAAAAAAAAAAAAACAAGAAAAACTCAAAGTTTTTTTAAGTTTTATTCTGCAATTTTCTTAGAACAGACTCTGTCCTTCTCTTCAGATAGATTACTTCACAGGTAACAGATGAAGTTGGTGAATGATCTAAGAGTTAGGAGATTGTCTGAGGTTGTTGTTTTTCCTCCATAGGTATGGTATTTGAATATCAATTTAACTTTTGAGACATTTGTACAAAGTTGTAAAGAAAAAAAAATCTTAAAAAAAAAAAAAAACAATTACTTCTCTTACCTGCAAAAGTCCTGC
This sequence comes from Cyprinodon variegatus, assembly GCF_000732505.1. Lineage (NCBI taxonomy): Eukaryota > Metazoa > Chordata > Actinopteri > Cyprinodontiformes > Cyprinodontidae > Cyprinodon > Cyprinodon variegatus. Next base: position 21,863 of record NW_015152349.1, read on the forward strand.
AAACTTGACTACTCCCCAGCCAAGGCGTTTTGTTTCTGGTTCAACTAGACTCATTTGGTACACATCTACAGCGAGGAACCTCTGGGCTTGGCTGCCATCTTTGCTCACCACCATACATGCTATTAAGTCACTGTTATCTGAAAAAAAGAGATTTTTGTTAGTTACAATAGGATTCTATGTTTTGAAGTTTTGTTTAAAATGTAAGTAAATTTAATTGAAATTCAACTTAGACAATTTATTCCATTGAGTTTTAAATATTTTAGCACTGAACAGAAAATTCTAATTGGTATATTAAAATTAGGTATAGGCTAGAAATACAGCAAATAACAAATCTGTAATGTATCAAGCTACAAGGTTCTGGTCACATGTTCACTGACAAACCAATTTCAGGGTCAAACTTAAATCCGTAGATTTCCATTAATTAATTTTTTTATATTTCTATGCATTCAAAAATGTAACAGGATTTGAGTGTTTATTAAAAGTGCAATTATCTGAGTGGGAACCTGTGTTTTCGCCATTTCTAGCACATCAACAAAACAGTAGGAAGGACTTGGCAGGATATTAATTAAGGAACAATATAACCACATTCCAACTAAAACATCAGCCTTTTTCAGTTCCCCTTAAAAACCAATGCGACAAAAACATTTCCAGTTAACCTAGACTGACAAGTTCATACTTAAGTGGTAATCTGAGGAAGGAGTACACACACAGCATCTCTTATTCAAACAAACTTTAAAAGAACTACTTCCGTTTAATGCTTCAGCTGAAATTCATAATTGTTCCTTTGAAAGAAAACTTCCCGGTTGGTCTTTTCATGTCAAAGCCACTCATGCTTGTCTGATCCTCTTTGCCACCTTCTCTCCCAGAAGAGACACATCGGGGAGATGTAAGATGACATGGCTAAATGACTTCATTGTTCAACCCCTGTTTAGGTCAACAATCTGGCCGATCAAAGTCCAAGTAGATCTCTCAGAACTAATTTTTGCAAAGATAGACCATTTTGCAACATTTCCCTGAGATTACAGAAAACTTTAAGATACCAGAGACTGGAGGGATAAAACATCTGAAAGGACAGTAGTTTCCCGGCTGCAGGCCTGACATGCTAAGCTGAAAACAACTCAGCTGTTGTTTATAAAACTAAAACTAACCTTTAATTCACTAAAGCTTTAAACATGAACACAGTGTTAATGTTTGTGTTTCCTCAAATGCTCATTGTATTTGATTTCCAAAATATGACCAAAGAGTCCTTTAAGATGAGTTCTCTCATGTCTTCTAGCTTCATAAGTCAAACCTACCTAAAGAAGTTTGGTGGTCTTCCCCTTAACTGCTCCTTCAGGAACAATCCCAGAAGGTCAAGAATCAACTCAAAAGTTATTGATTTCTAATTAAGCAAATAATTTAATAAAATAATATTGTACCAAATAGTGTTTTATTTAACTCCTTGGAATTACTTTCTGAAGTGGTTTGAACAATTTGTAATTGCTCTAAAATAATTAAAAGCCGATTCCAAACTCCAAGATAAAACCAATGCCGAATTGCAAGATCTTTACATAATCCTCATGTACATAAAGCTTTTATTCAAAGTTTTTTTGATAAATGAAAAAGTATAACTTGAAAAGTGTCTTCACAGCTCTGCCTTAAGAGTGAGGCAGCAGCAGTTTATCCAGAATGCTGCTGTTTGTGTCCTCACTAAAACTATGAAAGTAGAGCACATCACTCCATCTCTTAAGTTCTTACACTGGCTCCCTGCATTTAGGAGAAGAGGCTTTAAAATACTTCTGTTAGTTCACACATCACTGAATGACTTGTATGCAAGATTTGTCATTTTATCAACCCTTCAAACCCCTCAGGTCATCTGGTTCGAGTCTAATCTGCATCCACAAAACCAGAAAAAAAAATGTCTTTGCTTCACCAATTTGCAACAAATTTACAGAAGACCGCAAAAATGTTCTGAGAATGTGCTTTAAGCATCATAGATTTTAGCCTAACTTGTTTTCTTTTTATTCTCTTTCTTCATATAAAGCACTTCAAATTATCTTGTAACTGTAATGTGTGATACAAATAATCTTGCCTTGTCTTACACAGAACCCCAGACAGATGTCTAGTCTACCAGAATTGTCTGGCTTGATGCACTTCAAAGAACAAGAAGAAGCCATCAGTTATTGTTGCTCCCACATGCTGAGGAGCAACAAGAACTGATAAGCCCACATGTGAGCATTATTTACTGCAGTGCACAACAAAACCAGTAAACACCAAAAGTAGAACTGACCTGAACTGACACCACCGGTTTTAGTTGACATAACGCCCACTGACTTTTTCCAAATGTTAACAAGTACAACCAAGTGTACAACCCCTTGATTAAATTCTCTTCATCTTCCTTTTGAAGTATTTTGCCCATTGACTCTTTCACTATGCCTACTGCTCTTCCAGCGAAACATGTTGCAGCTCTATTCTTGAACAAATATTCTTTTCTTTGTTGTGCTAGAGTCTATATACAGGAAGCAATGTAATCTTTTTTTTTTTTTGTGTGTGTTTACAACAGAGGGGTGTGGAGGAATACAAACAAGCAGGAACTTGTAAGAAATGGGGTATGATTAAAGTTCAAAGGGGATTGCCAGAAACTGAATACTTCCTAGTCAAGCAGAGACCAGTGAAAAGTACCTTCGGCTGGAGAGGTAGTCCTTGGTTTTCTATAGTTATAACAGTACACTAATAATTAAATGGTCAAAGAAATCAGGGGAACTTTGATAACATTAGTCTCCGACAAAATGGGAAATACCATACCGCCCCCACTTCTTTTTCTTTTTTTTTTTACTTTGACAGAAAGGGGTCTGCTTGCTCATGTAACAGTCTGGATGATTCATTACAAATAGCCATCATTTTTAGGTTTAGTGATGGCGTCATTTTTCTTTTTTTAGCCCTTCTTATTGAAACAGAAAGTTGGCAAGGAAGCAACCCAAGGACTAACTAGGCTCCTATAAAGTACAACACAGCACTTCCATAAAACTTTGTTGCTCTTCCAAGAATTAAACCATATGACATAAACTAATTTTACAACAAAGCTACAGACAACTCAAGTCTTAAAACCTGCAAAGCAACTCATCACAAAGTTACTGTTCACTGAGTGACACAAGGAAACTGGTTATACTTGTTCGTTGAGAGTGGGTAACATTAAAACTACTGGCCACACTTTATTGTAAGAAAATCAAACTCATATTAGATTTATACTTTTTCTGTTGGTTATTTCTTCGTTGTAAAGACGCCTCATCACACGGAAAAACACACAAATTCCCCTGTACAATGTTTATAAATAAATACTTTTCTAACAATGAATTCAGAAAGGACTTGCCGAATACCCTTTATCGAATATAAGGGACTTTTAGGGGAGGCTGCTTGATGGCATAGGAAAGCATTTCCCCAACAGGACAAACAACACTTCATAACTGGAGACAATTTCAACGGAGAAGTATTGAAATTCATTTCTGTAACCAGTCTCCATTTTCCAGACAAAACACCATTCTAAAGAAGGTCAATACTCCACCCATAAAGTGAGGTTTAACAGACTACCCTCCATAACTCCAGGATGGAGGGTTCTAGTCCTAAAGTCAATCCTACTGAACACTTTTGGAATCAGTTTGGGGTTGCTGATCAAGACGGGGAGATGAAGATAAATACTCTGAGAAGCAAGTGCTAGTTGAAGAAGGGGACACGATCCCACAGCAATGAGTGATCAAGTAGGGTAATCTGGTAGCCTTGAAAATGTCTAAGATTTATTACAAAGTAGTTTTGTTATAACAATTCATCAACCAAATTCAAATTTCCAATCCTTTATTTTGTTGCTGGGCAGTATCTACCAGAAACTTATTTTTATTATTAAGAAGAAAAAAAATGGTGGGGAAAAAAATACATTATTTGGCAATGTCCAACATGAAACCCGACCTTTCTCTTCTAATTCTCCATGATTCAAAAGTTAATAGATTAGGAGGTGGAATGTGGGTGATTGCAGCCTAATGGTCAGAAAAAAACACTTGTGGGAGGGAGAAAAGTTTTATTCTGCCCACACATGGAGAAAAAAAAAAACCTTCCTCCCCCTTATAATTACTAAGAATGTGTATTTAGATAACTACCTAGCTTACAAACATAGTCAAATTAGGAAAGACATTTTTTTTAATCACACTTCTGTTAAGCTGTCTGCAACTCCAAAAAAAAACAAAAAACTAATTACTACACAGATGGTTCAAGATAATTTTTTCTGTGACATCAATTCCAGGAAGTCACACCACACAACACCTTACAACTTGTCAGTACCTAGATCTACCACAGCCTCTTTCGAGCAGCATTTGGAAAAATCAGAACAAAGAGTTTCAGCCACTGAGTTATATATGAAAGTAAAACAGATGGAAGATATTTGGTCTGTGTTTAATATATTAATCAAAAGTATTTCTTCAAGTAATCTTCCCGATTAAAAAATGGTCATAAGGTGTCATCTGGTAATCATGTACAGTCTTAAAATAATAAAAATATGCAACCCATAAAAGGGTTTCAAAGACAAAGATAGAATAGATGATAAAATACAACCACTGTTGCATTACAATCAGACTACAGGTTTACACCATGATTTGCTACCAGCCATGCGTTTCTGATTGACTCAAAGCAGATGACAAGATAACATTTAAAGGCCAACACTACCTACATATGACACAGATTGCAGAGTCACTAATACTCAAGAAAACCAATGAGGTGTTCAGAAACAATTTATATGAACAAGCACCGATCCATTAAATTCGGATCATTAGCACAACAGAAATCTGTGGCCTTGGAATATCTTCCACTAAATATTTGGACATGTTTGGTAGATTTGTATTTTAATCCTTTAAAAAGTATAAGCATTTCCAACATTGTTGAAAAAGTCCTGAAAGTAAGAGTATTTGTAGCCAGCAAACTGTGCTGACAACAAAAATCATCAATAAATAAATAAAATTTATTAGCCAATGGAGGCCTCGATTTGGACTCACAAAATTTAAGTGGAAAAACACACTACCGGTCTGATCCAACTTTTATATGTTATTAAAAACAGGTCAAAATGAGGCTCAGTGTTGTGTGGCATCCATGCGGCTGTGTAGCCTTCCGAAGAAATGCCACCGCACACCATTGCTGACCCACTGCCAAACCAGTCAGAATGAAGGATGATTGAATTGGTTTCTAACAGTTTGTGCAGCCACATGCACATTTGTAGCCTGCTGGAGGTCATTTAGCAGAACTTTTGGCAGTGCTGCTCCAGTTCCTCCTTGCATAAAGGTAGAGGTAGTGGTCCTACTGCTGGGTTGTTGCCTTCCTACGGCCTCCTCCACATCTTCTGGTGTACTGGGTACTGATGTCCCAATTACTCTTTTTGGTGTAGTAGACATAAGGAGGGGTAGAGGGTATAACTTTAGCCCTCCACAGCGAGGGTCAGAGACAATTTCTCAGAAGCCATGGAGGACAGGGGTTCTACGGAGTGACTGACAGATTTTTTTTTTTTTTTACTTCTGAAAGCCAAAGAAAGCTGTTGGGGTCAACGTCCCTGAGTTGACAGGATTTGACAGGGTTAGAGGAATGGATGAGAAAGAGGCAGATGTTTTGTCCATAAATTCAGGCCAAAAAAGTAGCTCCATACTCATGTGTTTTCCTTTACAATTACCTATCCATATTGAACTTTTACCAACAATTATCTCTATGAGCGTTACCACATCTCTGATAATGGCAGTACCTGTGCTGGGTCCCAATTCAGCATAGCACAGAATGGTGCCACACAGACGGTCTGTGATGGGCTTGATTTTGCGCTAGTGGTATGTTCTCGTATGAGGTAGGAGATGCTCAAAGTCTTAGCAAAGTATATACACATCTTCACAACCTCCCTTGGCCAGAGAAGAATGACCTACTTCAAGAACTTTGGAAAAGGTGGACTACTTTTCAGTCTACTAATACATGCTCTTTGAAGAACATGAAGGGGATTTTGTTTGCAGAAAACCCCAAAGTTCACGTAATACTGGGTTATATTATAAAATAAATAAATAAAACTTATATGCAGTGTTGAGAAGCGATTTTTTTTTATTTTTCTTTAAAACTTGTTACTTGCTGTCGGGGCTGTTGTGCATTCATCTGCCTTGGTGAGCCAATGACATCTTAATAGTCCTAGCCTAATGTATATTTGCAAATGAGATAAATATGTTTAAAATACCATAACCATGGCTGTTAGGCTCATTAAAAGTCAGGGCATCAGCATAACTCCACTGTAATTCTAAATTTTTCAGCACTCGTGCTGAAATGTGCTAGGAGAAAGCTCAGAAATCAGTGAAAGGGACATTATGTTCAGAAAAATAAAAAAATAAGTGCATTGGTATGACTTTCAGCGTAATGGTAACTTATTTGAGCACAACAGCTTGTTACGCTGAGATGCACTGGCAAAAACCCTACAGGCCTTTTTTGTTGTGGATTCTAGGGATGGTGGGCACCCCCTCTGTCAGACAATTTAGCTTTTTAACACATACAATAGTTATGTTGGATGTAGGAGCTTGCCCTGAAATCAAAGGGTTGACGGTTCAAGCCCCGACTCCGACTTTCAGTGTCGTTGTGTCCTTGGGCAAGACACTTCACCTGCATTGTCTACTGATGGTGGTCAGAGGGCCCGGTGGTGCCAGTGTACGGCAGCCCCGCTTCTGTCAGTGAGCCCCAGGGCAGCTGTGGCTACAATGTAGCTTGCCACTATCAGTGTGTGAGTATGTGCGTGAATGGGTGAATGAATGTAGTGTAAAGGGCCTTGGTCAAGTCTCCTAACTTTTATAAAGGCGCTATATAAGTACATGCCATTTACCATTAACCATATATTTATGGGTGCAGCCACCTTTTTACTTGTTAGTACAAGCCATTTATATGTATTAGTCTTCAAAAGGCTATGTCTTCTTCATGAAACAGATGAGAGTCAGAAGGTATTCATCATGCCAGGGAAAGCTTGGCTTTATCTCTTATTCTGGATATCTGAATTTAGTATTTGTGAAGTAGACCTCTGGTCAGAGGTGATGACAATTCAGCAAATAAAACATCCTCCTGTGGTAAGCTTTTTTTTCAGCAGTAACAGGGTAGGTGGTCAGAATTAGAGGGATGAGCCAAGTACAACCTATTGGAGCACTAATCGATAAAGCTATGATTGATCAATATTTACATGTGAAACAAATCTTATCCACCTATCTTATATACCTCTGCAAAGGTCTGAAAATTGTCAATTGTCAATTAAATTACCTCTAAAATCTGCAAGTTTAAGATTTAGAAACAAAAAAAAAGACAAATGTCTGTTTTGGTCTTTTAGAAATGGCACCCATAGATTAATTCTCCCTGTCTTTAGTTACATAACAAATTTTTGAATCAAAAGAGAAAAAAAAAGGGTCAAGGTTTCAATATCTAAAATGTTTACATTGAAACAACATGACTCATTTTCAAGACTAAACGCATAATATTACATACAGTTGTGCCTGAAAGTTTACATATCCTTTCATTAAGGCCTGAAAAAAATAAGCTGCCTGCTAAATGAATTGAAATCAGAGGTTTTTATGAAATATTCAGGAAATGTTCAGTAAGACCTCTGTACCTGTTGACTGGTGTGGTGATTCACAGTTCATGATCAAGGTGCTTTAATTTATCTGAGACAGACTGTTTGTCAGAATTATTTTTTTCAGTAAAAAAAATCTAAATAATAATAAAAAAAATTTACTAAATAATCATTTAGTCCACTTTTATTATAACTTTTTTTTCAGGTATGCATTATTTATACTTAGTAGATTTAAATTTTTCTTGGAGTGGGGTTACCGCATGTAAACTTTCAAGCATAACTACATGCAAACACTTACCAATATCAAAAAAGAATATATCACATGCATAGTGGCAGAGTTTGTAAATAGTGCACAGATTGTCAGGACCGGCTCACATCACTGTGCAGTTGCATCCTTCACAGCAGAGCTAACCATGTACAAGTTTCCAAAACATCAACTACACACCTTTGAACGGTGTGTGAAAAACTGCTCAGGTTATCAGTTTGTGGGAAGCTGTGATGCTAAGTGTGTACTCAGCATTGCATCGCTGTGGTTGCTAACCTTTGCACGCGCAAGTAGTTGCATCTGTTACCTCTGCACTCAGGTATCTGTGTTGTATAGCTGCTAGTTTCCTTAGCTAAATGGAACAGTGGGGTATACAAGTGGAGTGCAGAAAGCTCTAAAAAGTTCCTTCTTGTAAGGATAAAATAAAGACTTTTGATTGTGCAAAACTGAGCTTGAATTTCACTTATGTATGTGATCATTTATAAAATCAATGTAGAATGTTAGAGTGTGCCTTACTGAGGTCTAAGACATCATCAGTCTTGATCAGGTCCTCCGGTCTGGTCAAAGGAAGCTGAGTCTCAGGTTCACCCTGAAGCTGAAGTGACAACGACCGCAACATGAAGAACACCCGAATAGCCTAAAAGGGAAAAGAAATACATGATAAATAGCTACAGAGAATGAGCATCCTAAGGGATTAAAAGAAGAATCTCAGAATGTCTTTAGTTTTGACTTCCTCTAACATACATTTTCCAAGGAATTTAACACTCAATCACAGAACTCATTACTTATATGCATGTATCCGTGTTGACAAACCTTGCGGGTCTTCTCTACGTCACCACAGGGTAGTCGCTTCACAAAGTCAATACCAGTCAGCGGGGTGCCGGTGGGTGGCAGCAATATGGAGGCATCCATCATTAGATATTCCACATTCAGGGGTTTATTCTGCAACAAAAATATAAATAGAAACATTTGGATGAGGGACAAAACTCCTTCAAACTAGACCAAAGTTTAATTTACAGAAAATGACGATTCATTTCAAATGTATTACCACAACTGTTACCAGAATATTGGCTAACCTACCGTCATGCTTCTGTATTCATCTTCAAACATGTCTAGAAAGATTTCTTCGCCCTGTGACAACAGCAGAGATAAAAACAACTTTAGGAACAATCAAGTTGAAATCAGAATCTGAGTTCTTTGTGTTTTGATTTAAAAAAAATAGGGTCTCGTTTCATTTCTTGAAAAGGTGAAACTTGCACAAAGTTTCCCCCCTAAAATCAGTTTTAAGCCTCAGCCAGTCATCTCTCCTCTCTATAGAACAATCAAGATGTCTCAGCCCTCAGAAATGTAGGGCCTTAGGGTTAAGAATGAAGGGCAATTAACAGAATAGGATCCAGCCAAGCCTTCTTTTTAAAATGTCATCTGTCCAAAACCTCAAAGCCTAAACATGTTTTACTTAAATAAAACTTCAAATTAATTTCAATGGGGTATTACAAAGTTAACTACTAAACACCTGACAACTTTCTAAGAATGGAAGAATTTGCAAAAACTTTAGATCAAAGAAGTTAAACTGAAAACCCAGTGCACATTTTTATGACTGGAGAACATTAAACTTGTAGATGCTATCCAGTTCTTCATCACAGGCAGCCGATTGCACATGGGGTCGATCCAACTCATACTTAAACACCTCATACAGGTGCTACTGCTTTCATTCTACTGTCCCCATTTTCTTTCAAATATGGTCTATAACATGCCACTCATGGTTACATTTTTCTACCACTGGTGTAGCTTCAACCAGAAGACTCAGGTCGTGTCAAAACGAAACCAAAAAAATAACCTTCCTCCTCCCACATAATTTTATACTAATCTATAAGGTCCATCACATTATTTAACCATGACAGCTGGAAAACTATTTTGAAATGACTCATGTGAAAAGAGGGGTATTTGTGAGTCAGATCTACATGTTCTGGTTAAAAAAATAGAGCAATTATTTTGATATGAACCTTAAAGCATCCGCAATAAAGCAACCTAGTCCTTCAAATGTACACGAGAAGTATGGGTTAGTCCCGTCAACATAGACATTTCTCCCTCCTATTTGGAACCACCAGTGATCAATTTTGTTTGAAATAATGCTTTCATTTCATGAAACACCAAGGTATATTTTTATTAAATTACCCTTTTAAGATACAAGACAGAAACAAACTGTTGATTGGTCAACCCAGCCCAATTATCATTAATCAGACAGGCACTAAAATTCTGGCAGGATTTTAGTTTTTAGGTCCTGGTGAAGCAAGTTTCACTTTCCTCCACATTATCACTCTGTTTAACTACACTTTAGTAATGTGACAAGTGAAAATATTATTCCAACCACATTGTACATCATATCAGTTAAGTATCATGAGCTGTAAAAACAACTTTTTGGCCCCAGTTATCTGAAACTAAATGTGATGGATGGAGGGGAGGTAAAAGAAGATAGCAGGTCATTTACTTGGCTCAGATACAGAGTGACAACAAATATTAGCAGCCATAACTCCTTATAGCTAAACACAGAGGAAGAACATTAGGAGAGAGGAGTTAGTCATCTATTGCAAGTCTGCAATTTCTTTTATTGACCTAGAAAAAAAAAAAAAAAACTTGTGGAAAAGTAGGCCTTTTATCCCTGTTCACAAACAACAGCTGTAGCCTCAGGGCTCCAGCTATTTACTCTCCGTTCGGTGATCTGTACTAGCTATAGCATCAACCAGCTGCAGACATCTTTTCATAAGTTTGGTTAGTTTCTTTCTGTTCTCTGAACTGAATAACTTCCATAGAACCCTGTCGCATTTCCTGCAGAGATGATCTTTGCAGCAAAAGTGCCTCATTTATCCTACTAATGTGTCCTCAACAAGCTGCCACACTTCCATGCATTACTGCTAGAGTGGCAAGCTGTTCTGTGATTAGAGTGAGGTTTCCACATGGTGACGCTGGTCATCCCTTAATGCTGTAATGGCTCAACATCAAATGCTGTTTAAATGTCAGAAAAGGGCGTTTTAAAATCTACTTAGAAAAGTACAAAAATGAAAAACAGACATATTAAAGCCAGCCGCAGTACAGACCATCTGCAGATCTACAGATAACTGATGGAGATTAAATTGATGCATCTGTATGGATTCATTGGAACAGAGCTAAGCGATATTAGGCATGTCTAAAAAAAGTCAGAAAAACTTATGGGGACACTTCTACAGTTAAAATATTTATTGCAAACCTCTAATGATTAAATTTAGGCAGCGTCACAACAGACTATTTTCCCAGTCTTCATATACCAGGGCAGCATTTTTCAAGTAACAATTTCAGAATCAGTTTAAAGGAAACCTTCAATTCAAAAGTAAAAGGAGCAATAGGTGACTCCTATGACTGATTCTAAAGGTGATATCGAGAATTGATCGAAGCAAAAGTAAAAGTAATGGTAGGAATAACAGCATGTCATATACAAGTGTGGGGAAAAAAAACTGTTAAAACTTTCCAAAAACCTGTTCTTCAGGTAAGTTACCTGAGGAAGACTACTTTCAATTTCAACCTACAAACCGACCAATCCTGTATAAGCTAGGAGGTTTCTGTTCTGATGGTTTTCTTGTATGAAAACCCATGAATTACAAGAAATGTAGTAGATTAACTGTTAGTTAAATAATACTTTTGCTTTCACTTGTGTCACAGGGACAAGCTAAGGTTTTTGAGTGGGCAAGTCTTATAGCATAACAAAAATCAGAACTTAAAGATCTGAAACCATTTTTTTCTTTTACTCAAATGAAAAGATAATACCAGCCTTAGTGCATTTATTAATGTAGTTACCTTGTAAAATGTCCGCAGTAAAAGCAGACTTTCCTCTCTGGCACCCTGCAAACACAAACATTAAGTCTGGAATACCAATCAAAAACAAACAAAACATTTTTATAAACGAAATACAAAACAAGAACACACATGAAGCATATTCTTCCTCCATCTGTCTGCATGTGTGTAACTTTAGAAGATTCCCAAAGCCAACAGCTGCTTCCAGAAAGCAATACAACATTTTTTATTGCCTAGTGGGTTAGGGTTTCCCTGCAACTCCAAATGTGACGCAGTGAGAGCAAATGCAACACGTGTTACAGAAGCACACTTCTGGAGAGTAGGCAATTGAAGCTTTAATGGGAAAGGCTGTTGTGCATTTCCGATGCAGTTCCTTAGAAACGTTGCTAACAAGAGCAAACAATCTGGTCAATCAGCTAGTGATTCATTTCACCTTATTAATAGCAACAAAAGTCACCTACAAGGAGGGAAGGAAAATAGTGAGCAAATACAGTCTAATTTAAACTTAGATTCTAATTCCACTTTTGTTTACCATTTCAATAAAGCAAACATATCAATATCACTGCATTTTATTTTGGTAAAGCTTTATTTATAATTCATAGATCACTATCAGCAATTAGAGAATCTGTACTTATATAATAGTTACGTGCAAAGAATTGGGTTCCTCAAAGAAGAATATTTGTTTCACTCTGAGAGGAACAACTTGATACCATAATGATTATTCTAAGATTACTTTCTGTTTTTTTTTTCATTCATTTAAAAATATATAGCTGTGACTGGAAGAGACGTCCCACTTCCAGAAGACAGGATGCATGATAAGAGACCTAATCAAGAAAGGCCTCTAAAGTGAACAACACAGGACTCAATTTCCCTCTAATCAATCTTTGTTGTGTAATAGTTCCTGGAACTTGGCAGAGCAGGAACAGATATTATTTTGAAACCAAAAGTAGAAACAAAACAGTTAACAAAATGAATTAGTAAGAAAATAAGACTCTCGGCCAAGGAAGATCCAGAGTATACCCGAAGAAACTATAGAGCTCAAATTCTAGTTGAGTAGCAAAACGAAAACATGGACAGGGAAAGCTCTGCTACTCTTATCCTAAAATGAAACAGGTTAGGGTTTTAAATCTAAGGGGCCACATATTCATCTATACAAATCTCCCATTTTTTGTCTTGTAAGCTGGGTACTTAAAGCAAAGACACTGTCTGGGCTTTGATATCAATTTATCTGTGGCTGCCTTGAAATAACCCTACTGATCTGGTGTACAAGCCATTTAAATTTAGTTTTCTTAGCCATCTTTGGAATAATGTTGGCTGACAAAAAAGAAAAAAAGGCCTCAGAAAATGTTTCAGGTAATGCAGAATGCTATCTGCCTCATCACAACTCTGTGGTGTTATAGAAGGGCAGTTCACTATAGGGTACATTTGAGCACAGGCAGGGCAATCCCACAGTTGGCGTCATGTCAATTCTGTGTCAGGAGAGATAAGGAAATATGACTCTTTTCACATGAATGTGGTATGTGCTTCACCTCAAGGCAGGCTAGATGAACGTCTTTGATTAAACAGTGGCTTCCAGATAAGACGGACTGCTTCAGCAGAAGGCAGCTTAGCTCTAGAGTAGCAAGACGCACTTTACCATCTGGAACAAAAAAAAAAAAAGGTTAAAAGGACATACTGGTCCTTCTCAAAATGTTAGCATATTGTGATAAACTTCATTATTTTCCATAATGTAATGATAAAACTTGAACATTCATATATTTTAGATTTATTGCATGCAAACTGAAATATTTCAGGTCTTTTATTGTCTTAATATTGATTATTTTGGCATACAGCTCATGAAAACCCAAAATTCTTATCTCACAAAACTAGCATATTTCATTTGACCAATAAAGGAAAACCATTCTTAATACAAAAAAGTCAACCTTCAAATAAGTATGTACAGTTATACACTTAATACTTGGTTGGGAATCCTTTTGCAGAAATCGGTGCTTCAATGTGGCGTGGCATGGAGGCAACCAGCCTGTGGTACTGCTGAGGTGTTATGGAGGCCCAGAATGCCTCGATAGCGGCCTTTAGCTCATCTAGAGTGTTGGGTCTGGTGTCTCTCAACTTTCTCTTCACAATATCCCACAGATTCTCTATGGGGTTCAGGTCAGGAGAGTTGGCAGGCCAATTGAGCACAGTGATACCATGGTCAATAAACCATTTACCAGTGGTTTTAGCACTGTGAGCAGGTGCCAGGTTGTGCTGAATAATGAAATCTTCATCTCCATAAAGCTTTTTAGCAGATGGAAGCATGAAGTGCTCCAAAATCTCCTGATGGCTATCTGCATTGACCCTGCCCTTGATAAAACACAGTGGACCAACACAAGCAGCTGACATGGCACCCCATACCATCACTGACTGTGGGTACTTGACACTGGACTTCTGGCATTTTGGTATTTCCTTCTCTCCTCCAGACTCTGGCACCTTACAGCGTGCCATGCAAAATGTGCTTTCATCCGAAAAAAATACTTTGGACCAATGAGCAAAAGTCCAGTGCTGCTTCTCCGTAGCCCAGGTCATTCACCCCTGCCGCTGTTTTTTGTTTAAAAAGTGGCTTGACCTGGGGGAATGCGGCACCTATAGCCCATTTCCTGCACACGCCTGTGCACAGTGGTTCTGGATCTTTCTACTCCAGACTCAGTCCACTGCTTCCCCAAGGTCTGGAATCGGCCCTTCTCCACAATCTTCTTGTTGTGCAGCGTTTTCTGCCACACTTTTTCCTTCCCCCAGACTTCCCACTGAGGTGCCTTGATACAGCACTCTGGGAACAGCCTATTTGTTCAGAAATATCTTTCTGTGTCATACCGTCTTGCTTGAAGGTGTCAATGATGGCCTTCTGGACAGCAGTCAGGTCAGCAGTCTTACCCATGATTAAGGTTTTTGAGTGATGAACCAGGCAGGGAGTTTTAAAAGCCTCAGGAATCTTTTGCAGGTGTTTAGAGTTAATTTGTTGATTTAGATGATTAGGTACATAGCTCGTTTAGATACCTTTTTCATGATATGCTAATTTTATGAGATAGGAATTTTGGGTTTTCATGAGCTGTATGCCAAAATCATCCGTATTAAGACAATAAAAGACCTGAAATATTTCAGTTAGTGTGAAATGAATCTAAAATATATGAATGTTCAAGTTTTATAATTACATTATGGAAAATAATTAACTTTATCACCATATGCTAATATTTTGAGAAATGACAAGGAACAGAAGTTGTCACTATTTCACAATAAACAGATATGATGTGCTTTTTTTGTGTGATAATCTGGTTACTAAGCAACAAACTGCTAATACTTCTATTATGAACATGAACTTTCTTGAAAACCATTTCACTTTTTGGTGACTCCAAGCCCAGAAGTCTGGCCTGTTAAGCATTAATCAGCATTTAAAACCCTTTGAGTAGATATGACCTGGCAGCGCTGCCTGGTTCATAATCCTGATCAGTCTCTCCACAAGCACCACGCTGTAAGAGGCCCTCTCCTGGTTGGGAACCGGCAACTGTAGACGCTCCAGAAGATCCTGGTTTACACCTGTAGCAAAAATAGAAAGGTCTGAAAAAGAAACACCTTAAAATATAAAAAAAGAGCAGTCAACAGCTAGAAAAAGCTTCACCTTAGTTCTGATCTAACTATGTAGATTTGAATAAATTATTCTAAAATCGGTTTATCAATAGTTTTTCAACAGAAGGATGCTATTTGAAATGTTCTCTGATTAAAATAAAAAAACAGACATTTTTTCAATGTTACAGAAAAAAATGCTGTCAGATTTAAGTGTAGTTAAGATAAGGATTCAGTGTTCTTAAAGAATAGGATAGCGAGAGCTTTACAACTTGATCCATGTGTGAGATTAAGTAATTATTTGCTAGGTATCGGGAATTACAGGAAAAAAGTAGGAAATTTATTATATGAGTAAAATGTGTTTGCTCTGAGCTCTAGATCAGAGTACAATCATTATTGCATGACTAATGTAGCCAGTATAAACAAAGCAAGTTATCAGGAATTGAGCAAATAAAAAAATTCCAAGCCAACACACTATAACACACTCATTCAGGCAGAGCTATGAAAACTATTCGACAGAGAACAGACAAGATCTGTCAACACCTAGAAAAAAAACTCCCACGGTCTGTGAAACTTAACATTTTAATGAATCCTTCCACTTCCATTGGAACATTTACAGACATGAGGAAGTAAAGCAGGGTATCTCAAGTGTAGCATTTTGTATGGATGAGGACATAAAAATGACCTGCTAAGCATTAAAAATCAGTTATCCTAATGCCAAATTATGTCACTACTGCTCAATTAGTACAGCTAAGTCAAGCTAATATTACATAGCTTGTAACTGTCTCTAGTATTGTGGCCAATGGGTGCAAATAATGCAATGTGCTATAGAGACCACTAGGGAGAGTATACCAGTACAATGCTCTATCAGTATTGTCAGAATCCAAGATTTTATCTTTAAAAGAGGGACGGCAAGAGCCTAAAAGCACCACTTGTCATGGTTTCTTGTGTTATTTGCTGCCATTTCATTTGTTACAGTGATTAGATAAAACCAAACTTTGGTAGGGAGGCACTAGTTGTCGTCCAATTGGCTCAGAAGGTTCTGATGAATGTCCTTCCTTTCCCTAAATAGTGTTTAGATCTAAACCTAAGGGCTACACATGATCAATCTGGTTTGCCAGCATAAAGATATAGAAGACGATCTTTTATTTTCGGGTGGATCATCTAAATAAGTGTTCCACCTAATTGTCGATCATTCTGGTGATATGTTTATGTAAGGCCGTCCTATGTGCTCGTCCTGTTAGCTATCTTTTTCTTCGCATGCACATTTTCAGGCGTATATCTATGGTGAGCTATGGAGCTAAGTGTATGAGAAGAAAAGAAAGGCCGATATATCCCGGAACGCTTTGTGCGGAAAGCTCTCTTCGCAAAGCATTATGGGATTTGCTGTTACAGCAGCCCGCTGTCACCAAAGGCTGTTGCCCCCCCGACAGTGGTGACTAATAAAGATGGCGCAGGCACCGCGCAGTGGAGGGGGAGTTACATGACCAATGCGGAGCAAAAAGCAGTGATCATCTGTCTAAATGGTCAGTTAACTAAGCTTGCTATAAAGTCCACTATATATTCCCCACTCTATATAGTGATTGAGGGATTTAGGGGTTAGGGCAGACGTTCAGACACAGTAAGCTTGCATGAGCTATAAGATCAGCAACTTTTAAAAAGAGCGTGACTGAGGAGAAATGGGCTTGTGCAGGCTTTTTTTTAAGTGGAGAGGGCGGGACTTTTAAAAAACTTGCAAAATCCTCCACAACACCTTTAACAAGAGCCTGCATGAATCTGCTGCAGTCCTTAGAGTCATTCCAGTAATACTGTAAAAGGTTAAGATAAATGTAAAAAGAAAGAAATCAAGAAACACCAGCTTTTTATTCCAGCAAACTTTCTTACTGGATCCCATTATTGTCTATTCAAAGGTTCTGGTCCCACCCTACTTAGTTGTCGGGTAATCCTAGTGGTCTGGTAGACTTATGATTTATGGTGCAACTTTGCAACTCTTATTGAAATTGCCATTCCCTACACATCTTTAGGAATGTGTTATTCCAGAGCAGCTTTGTTAGTTTTGAGCTGGAACTTGGCTGATCTATATGAAATTAACAGCGAATGCTGTCGTAAATGGGCAAACCTTTGCTGTGTGAGATGGCATACAACAGACAGAGCACAAACAGGGCATGGTAGTCATCACTGGTGCAGTCAAGGGCACCATACACCATGTCCAGAAATGGTCTGCAGGAAAGAAGAAGAAGAAGAAAAAGGAGAAGCCAAGGTGTGAGTTCACAAACACCATGTTCTCCTTATTTACTGTAAGACTGAGTGTGTTTCCATGTACCTGCTCCTTTGTGTGTTTGTTCTGGTGGCAGCAGCTGTCTTTTCCTCATCAGTGATGTTCTGTTCAGCCAGTTCTGATGCTGTACACTTGTCCATCACCACCATCTCAATTTCTGTGTACACACAACCACATTTTACTCTGCACATCGCACAAATTAATGTTTCAACTCATAACCCCCACATGATTAGCATAGGTCACAAATATTAAGTCAGTAGTTCACACAGCGCATTGTAGGAGAACTCAAAAATCTTTTCGTACACTTCGTTTTCTACTGGAAATTTGTGACGGGCCAACACAAAGTAGTATATAGGTGTTAAGTGGGAGTATAAGTATACATGTTTATCTGTTTTTCTAACAGATACAAATATGAAATTTACATTCATTTATGCCATTATGCTGCTCAGTTAGAAGAAAATGTTAGTAAAACAACCAACTCTTGCAATACGCTATACAGCCTTAAAGCAGGAGGAGCACAGAGAATGAAAAAGCTATCATCTAAAAGATGAAAGAATGACTGCAATTTTCCTAAAACTATGTCAGGTACATGGCAAACGTGTAGAAAAAATGGCTCTAGTGAGGCGAGCAAAAGTTTAGCCTTTTTTAACATTTTCAAAATACTGTGTGCAAATAAAAACTGAAAATGGGGTAAAACACAGAGATAGTGGTATCATGCTGTGTTGGAGTTTGTTTTTTTGAGCAGGGATAGCGAAGCTGGTTAGATTTGGTGGGTTGAGGCTGCAAATGACTGCAGCAAAGACACCCTCGCTCAACACGCAGTAAAAGCCCAAATAACTTTAAAGCAGGCTTTAAAGCAGGCTTCCTTCATTTTCGGTGTTCGTGTTTCAGTGTTCTGCCGATTTTAGAGGCGTCTCTGATTCGATACATCAAATAATCAGGTCATTAGGTGAACTCTGAAGAAATCGACTGTATCCTGAATAGGAAATTCATCCATTTGATTCAGGTGTGTAAGCAGAACCACTGGAACTTGTTTAAACCATATTTACATGTTGGAATATTCAAGTCAAAGTCTGGAACCAAATTCAATGCAGAATCTGACTTGACAAGTAATTCCAGCATCTAATCTCCACAATATCCAAACATTTTTTTGTGTCTGACTACAGAAAGACAAAAGAGACAAACCCCAAATCTGCAGCTTAATTACAGCAAAAGGCGGATGTGAAAAGTATTAACTCAGTGGAAGCTTTATACAAATACACATACAAACATTCCATTTCACCTTTAAACTCTACTTTGTGCTGGTAAATCAACAAAAATCCCAATAAAATAATATGTTGTTTGCAGCAATAAACAAAATAAAATCTTGGTGGCAATGTTTTTGCAAGGTGCTAAACAAAGGATAAACATAAATGTGGCCTAAAACAATTCATTTTCTAATTAGAACATACTGTACCAGTTCTATATTAGCTAATGAAATGCACCTACCCAACAAAGACATGTAGCATTTAGTTCACATGCCATTTTCTAATTTTAATGTATAGTTCAACAGCTTGCTAACTAGTGTAGGTGTTGTTTTTCCTACTCATTAAGTTCACATCTGACTTAGAAGCTATTTCCTGCTTATCTGCCCACCAGGTTTCATTTACAGTTTACAGTCCAAAAAAAAAAAATAGCCATATGGTCTTTGGAGGCATTATAAATTCTGTCTCCCTAGAAAATCCTTTATGAGAAGAATTTTCATCAAAACACAAAAGGAATCATTTCAGATGATTGAAATGGTCACAAACAATGCAAAAGCTGTACAAAACACACAAACACAGTAAGAGAAGCAGTGGTAGAAAGGCAGAGAGGTGAGGAGCACAGGATGGATGGTGCGTCATCGCAGGAATGGACGGGTCTAATGGGGATTGTGTTTAATGGGGTTAAACATGGATAAATAAAGAAATATCCCAAACAGTGGAAAGAGTGAAGCCATCACCATTATCCTCAATTGCTGTCATTTTTCTGATTTTTCTTTTTTTTTTTTTTTACCCCAAAATGTTTTTCTTCTTTAATTGTTTAACCATCACCCAAAATAAAATCAAAGCAGAGGAAATGTTTGAAAGGTTGACAGAAATTAAGCCATATTGTCCCTTTAGCTCTTCTCTTTTCTGTTTGGAGGACTCATGGGAAACAAGAACTCTGATCGATGGCAGAACATTCACACAAACACAGTCCTGTACTGCTGTGTCCAATGGGACACAAACTCACCTTCCGCCATCTCCCCACTCGCTCTGCCTCCCTTAGAGCTCCCACTTCCTCCTCCTCCTAATCCCTCTGTACCTTTTCCCTTCTCCCTCTCTCCTCTGCTGCTGTCATCATCCCAGCTCTCCTCCAGTTCTCCTCCTCCGCCACCGCCTCCCCCTGCTCTTTCATCATCCTCCTCGCCCAAGTTTTTGTAATTTGGTCTTTTTTGTGTTTTCTTGCGGCCTCGATGGCGAGACATTTCCAGGGACCGCTCCAGAGACTCTGGGGGTTTGATGAAGCGACGAAGAGCTCCTGCACTGGCATGCTGTTGAAAAGGTTAGCATAGGGACAAATAAAAAAAAAGGTGAGCAAACAGGAAGCTTACAAAAAAACTGGAAGTAAGCATATTTACACAAACATAAAAAAAATACAGATTTTAAAATAATATAAAGAGATAAGTCCAGTAAATCCAAAACAGTTTTCAGATGATTTAATTTGTTAAACAAAAATAGCTAATAAAACAAACTAGCACTAAAACAATATCTTTTTGCTAAAAAAAAAATAAAAATAAAATAAAAAATGTAATAAATTGAAGCATTTATTGGCTCTGTCAGACCTGTGGAATCTAGATATTACATAGAGAAAACATGCATGACAACACAAAACAGGTCAATAGAGCTCAAAATGCTGTTCTGTTACAGTCATCACAAGACAAGATTGTTTTGAGGAGAGTTCTGCATCCTGTGTCACTGGGTGTAAAACATGGTGGTGCTGCTTTTCCTCTTCAGGACCTGGAAAGCTTCCATTAGTTAATGGTGCCCAGATTTCTTATCCTGATCCTAAAATCCTGAATTTGAACATCTGGCCATTGGCCTCTGAACCTAAGCTACAGTACACTGGGATCTGCTAAACAAAAATGATCCAAACTCTAACATTAAGTCCACTTTGGAGTGGCTCAAAACCAAGATAAGGTTTTGGAGTGGCGTAATCCAAGCCCAGATTCGCATCACTATTAGGTTCTTAAATAGATTTATGGAAAACACTCTATAATGGGAGGGTAACCTAACAATGTGGGTTTAGGTGCTTTAATCTTGTGTAGGACCAGCAGGTCAAATTGTGTTGTTTATGCAAAGCTAGAAGGCAGCTTATGTTGCCACAGGTAGAACAATGATCTTGTCCCCTCTTACAAACTGCTTTTTGCATTTACTTTGCATGATGTTTCCCACCAGGAAATATTCTGTTTACTTAAACGGTTTCTCCAGAGCTGAATGAGAACTTAAAATTCACCAAATTCACTTTGGAGCTCGACTTTTTAAACCCTTGATCTGATAATCAGCCCTTACTTTCCTAGAAACGGAAGTAAAGATCTGAAAATCATATTACATGAAAATTATTCCCTAGAAAAGAACGAATCCAGATAGTTATCCTGCACTTCCCCAGGAATAGAATCAAAGTTTTTGCAGGGCACAGAATGTAGATTATAATCATCATTATTCTCTGAATAAAACCCACTGAGGCCTTTTTTACTTAGAAGAGTTCAACTCCTGTGCTTCCACATCATTAATCTATATATGGGTAAACATTCATGCAGAAAAGCAGATACACATGAATAGCTAAGTAACGGGAATCAGTATTACAACTAAGATATCTCTACACACGGTGAGATATGCACACAGTTACCATAAATGCTTCTCGCACTATCAACGCACATCAAGGTCACTTAAAAAAAATGTATAAATCTATAAACCACTTCCGATATGCACTCAGGCACAATATGAGAAAATGACCCATAGACACAGCTGCCCAGAAACACTGATGCATTATATTATTGGCATGTCAGTCTTTGTTGCAAAAGAAGAAATGTGGCTACAAGAATACCATTCAGTTGTAAGGCTTGAAGTTTCAAACCGCATGTTGCGAACCTGACAGGATACAGCTGGTAAATGATAAGAAGCTGAACACTGATGTTAACTGTGACTTACAGTAAAAACTGAAAACTCTACTACAGCTGAAAAACACTGCTGATAGTCAGCTATTTGATGAGAGGAGTCAGAGGCAAGCCCAAAGGAAAGTCAGTTTCATATCAAACCAAATATTGCTTGCATAGACTTCCAAGCAGTCAGTCAGATGTCAGCGATTTTCTGTTTAATTTTCCGGCATTCTCTTACAGTCTTAAGCATTCTGAACTCCTGGACAAAAGCAGAATTCTGGTTCTTTTGAGGTTTATGAAAATATCTGACCGTTATGCACAGAGGCAAGCTCACACTGAACCACAACACCCCAGAAACAGTGAGCATCACTACCTGTGGGAGCAAAGTCAACAAGACTGCAATGCCTTCAGACTAACCTGAGAAGAAAAGAAAACATCAACAACTACTGAAAATGCACAATCGGCAGAAAATTAAGCTGTGCACAATTTTCTAGATATTAAAGCACTTTTAATTGTTCAATTCAGCATTTCCAGAACGTACAAATGTAAATGTGTGCTATTTATGCAAATGTTGAAGATTCAAATTTTCACCCACAATGAGTGAAAAATGACTGCAATGGTAAGGGGGGGGGGGTTAATCGTAATGTTTGTAAGGACATGTTTTTTTGATATCATAACAAGGCTAAAACTCTAACTAAAATGACATAAAATGACTATAGAGCTGAGAAACAGACCCTTTTCTAAACAGATTCCTCAACAAATTAAAGATAAACCTTTTCAAAATAACCACTAAATATCTTGGTGCTAAAACGTCCGGCTAAAAAAAAAAAAAAAAACTTTCCATGTCATCAGTAGGAAATTCAAGAAGGATTTGAGAAAAAGTGAAAACCCTTTAAAGGAGCACAGTGCAAGCTTTACAGTATTTCCCCCATCTAGCAACAAGTTGAAAAATTACCAGTTTTTTGCACGAGCATGGGAGAGAACAAAAAGGCTGCGCTAGAATCCAGCAGCTGTGTCCTCTGAAAGCCAGATTCGTACTCTGATTATATCATAGTGCTGCGCTGTGGCCTGTTCGGATTGAAAGCCTTCAAGCCTTCTTTCACCCATTTTTAAGGAGAGGTCCGATGTATCCTCCATAGCCTAGGATTGCCAATTAATCATTGTGAGTCCTAGAAAGACGGCTGCTACTCGCTCAAAGGAAAAGGGTCAATTGCGTTGAACAGTTGTCAATATTGTAAGTGCAATTTACTATAATACAGTTTGTGAATAATTCCGTCTAAAATTAATGAAAATATAAATGGTCATTTAGTCAGATGAGTCACGGATGTTTGGTTTGTTGAAAGATTTTATATGTCCCTGTGCAAATGGGATTGAATGACATTTAAGGAAAACTTCCCATATCTGTGTAGTGTGGGGACTACAAATCTGATATACATGATGTCGGTACTGTTGCTATAACTCCTCGAAAATGAAATCAGCTCTCAGAACAGTAGTGAAAAGATCAACATCCATTCTTTGCCTGCTCTGTGAGTCAAATGTCATGGTTTCTAGGTCACAGAGCATGTGCTGAGTGAGGGACGGTGAAAGCTGAAAAAGGCTGGACCTGTTTGAATCTACAGCCAAACTCTCTCAGCCTCCTTATTTTCACAGTCCTCAAAGGACCCAGTCCAGGTAGAACAGGTACTTCGGAGGACACAGCCACCGAAATCCAACCACGTCAAAGTCTGATTCTGTAACCAACCAGACTCAAGTTTCTGGTTCTGGTCATAAGTTTTATTCTTTCTCTTGACTCACAGAGCACTTTATGGCGTACTTTATGGAATGGAAATTTTCATTTATGTGATCCATCTTCAAAAACAGTTACCCTATCTTCTTGGTGATTCACCATTGGCGGCGGAGAAAGTACCCAGGTGAATGAGCACCATGTACAGAATAGCCTATGACCTCGGTCACGCTCTGATGAACTGACCAGTAGAGCTTATAGAGGCAATTGATTGACAGGGCACAGCATGTTGTGTGCATGTCAGAAACACAACATGCTTCAGCAGATAACCACAAGGCTAAATGTAATACAGCGAAACCATTAACGTTTGTCCTTTGACGAAAGCAACTTCTAAGGCAATATCTGAATTTCAGGGATCAAAATGTAAACAATGCTAATGAACCTCACAGCTAATCTAAGATGTTAGAGTTAAATGTTTCGATTCAGTGATTATTTAATACAATAGTAAAACTCACAGCAAAAAATAAAACCATTAAGAGCAGGAGTTCTGTTAAAAAGTAAATTGAAATCTGATCAAATCTTATAGATTTAGCTTGTTCTAGGTTCTTTTATAAAACACTACCACTAGTTCACATGATTTCATTTACTTCTAGTACAAACAAACAAGAAAGGTTTAAAAAATAAGTTAATCCCCCACCATCACTTCTCAGTTACACAGCATCATTTCTCATCAATAAAAACGCAAAGATGTGCATTTTTTTGAACTACAATTGTCCAATCCTTTGAAGCTTCTTATCAATCTAAGCTTGTATTCTTCAAAATTCCTGAAACAGCAAAACTAGCATAATAACTTTCCACAATGACTATATAACAAGCTGTTGAGGAGCATGTAAAGATATCCTGATAGGATCGTTTTTATCGCAACTTAAAACATTTGAACAGTATTCAAAAAATGTAGCACTATCCATACATTAAAAGAGAAATAAATAAAACTTCATCTCCTAAAAACCAACTGAACAGGATTGTACTTTAGTTGCAGCTAAAAACACAAACTGAGCCTGCTCTCAGACATAAACCACAAACTCGTATCTGTGTGTGAGTTGCACCTGCTAGCTGACAATGTTCTGGTAAACCGCTCACAGTCTCAGCCACTGCTGAGAAATTAATGGAGGTCAGGGAGCATGCCCTGTGCAGAGAGAGACGCACGAAAACACCTAAACCAAAACAGACGCACGCTTAAAAGACAGCATGCTGTGCAGGTAAAACATCGGCAGTTACAAATTAGTTTAAACTACAACAGCAGCTCCTGCTTTACAGGAGATGAAATAAAAAAAAAAAAAAACATGCTGCTAAATGTATGCAAATACTGACATTATGTATCTAACTGGTGCACTTGCAAGAGACAAAACAGATCTACAAAAGCAATAGAGAGAGGGGAAGAAAAAAAAAAACACTGCTTCCAGGAAAGAGATCTGGGTTAGGTGAGCCAGCCCTGTCGTGTTCCACCATGTGAACTAATTTCCTGCCACATCACAGACAAACAGGAAGTGCCATTTTACCACCTGCAAAGAAATGCAGCCCCATTCCAGCTCTGCCTCCTTTTCATCTACCAGAAATCAAACATATATCTGATGAGGCGGAAATAATTAAACATCCACATCTCGTGCTGATTAAAATGAAAAAATATTTTTGTATTTTGTGTTTTTCCCATACTGATTTATAAGCTTTATTTTTGGCACACTTACAACCATATGCTTTTCCTTGCTACTACAGGGGTTTAAGCAATAAGGATAGGAAGGAAAATGGATAGCTTTGGCCCTACAACATGGAACGTACACTACTTTGTGTGAAAGGCTTTATGAACCAACACGTAAATCCTCACATCTTTGACTGATGAAGCAGGTACTCGTTTTAGGAAGGCTCTCTCCTGTTGTGGTCTACCATAACTGAAGGCATTATGCCTCAAGTCACATTCACCGAAAAGGTAGGCAGCTTCTTACAACAGCCGCAGCCTGAGCACACAGAAATACACACAGAGCACAGAGAATAACCACACGGGTTCTCAGAAACGCTCACTACTGCTGCACGCCCACCTGCCAGTATAAACAGATGGTCAAAATTAGGAAGGGAGGGAGGGGCAAAAGGGGAAGGGAAACTAACATCTAGAGGAGAAAAAAAATAAAAAGAGGCGAGGGGAATAAGATGGGGAAGAAAGGGGGATGTTGAAGAGTGAGGTTAAGAAGAGGAGAGTGAAATTTCATGATGCGACTGACACAACGCTTTCACACATATTCCAAGCAGGACAGATAGACCCACAAAAATGAAATTATGAGACATAATTATCATTTAGTTGTGCTGATGTTGAAGAACACCACATGGTGAAAATCAATGACCCTGCGATCTCAAAACCACCTACCTGCACTTCTGGAAGTCTGTGTGGTTGTTTGTGTAGGTGTGTTTTCTTGTTTGAGCCCAGTGCGCTTGCTTCATTTGTGAGCATATGTCACTTTGTACACTACTTAGCATGCTGGTGAGTCAGATTCTGGTTTTGGCTATTTTAAACTTTGGGAGCATTGCTTGCACTTATGTTATGTTTACATGACATGGCATCTAGTACACGTTTGGGAGTTTTTTTGAGAGCATGTGTTGGTGTAAGGATATAATACCGTATTTTTGTGTGTGCTGTGTACGTCTGTCTGGCCAATGAACACAGAGAGGTCCCCATTGAGAATAACATCGGCAAGGGCGTTGACCAGAGGCTGATAGTGGATGATAAGAAATACCTGGGGTAAAAAAAAAACAGAAAAAAAAAAAAAACTTTTGTCAAGCTTAAAAGTACAATCGGGACATTTCCACTGCAGATCAATCGTGTCACACATTTTCTAGTCAGTACCAATCCGTTTCAATGTTAAATCAGATTTTATTTTTTTTCAACAATAATTTTTCCAAATAACAATTTAATATCTTATAAACCAAAGATGATGTCCATCACAAGCAGTTCACAAAGAATGGGTGTTCTCTGATATAAACATAAAGTGGTTGGAAAAAAAAATGGAGAATGGATTATGTACAAGGACAAGAGTGAGCTTTGATCATTGTCATTTCAATAAAACATTTTTAATTAACTGTGGTGAAACAGTTTATAAATACCTAAATTATCTAAAAATGTTAAAACCTGCATGCGAAAAATATTAAATAGTGTATTCTGATATTTGCAGTTTTTACTAAAAATTAAAAACCACTTTATGTTCACTTCCAGCCGCCCCGAAAGGCAGCAGGAAATCCCCGGCAGCCTGGCCGGCCTCAGAGACCTTTCAGTCCAGTCCTCAATCATATACTTATAGCAAAGATGGCCAGAGATATTCTCAAAGTTAATAAATGTCTTTTCGGCCGTCACAAACTTGAGTTTAACAGCTGAGCTGATGAACACTGGAGGTTATTTTTACATACAACATTAAAGATGTAGTTAAGTTTTAAGTTTTATTAAATGTTTCTCGCCAATTAATAAAATCCACCTTTTCATAGTTGAGGATACAGATTTCTGTTGACTGCACTGCTTACCTTAGACTAAATGAGAAACATACCCTTATGAGACTCCAGATCAAAATCTAGAGGTGGCATCCAGCTTGAGTCGAAACATATTTTAATTTACCTTCTTAAACTTTAACTTGTCTGGTGTTTAGCATATGCTACTTACTTGAGAAAGCAGGTAGAGCGACACCTGGGGATTAATCTTCCTCTCCTCAGACTGAGAAAATAAAAAGAATATCATTAGAATACATAAGATCAAGTAGAAGGGTATTTGAAAATTGTTGTTTTAGGAATATTTGAAAGCCTAAAAGAAACTCCTAACTAAAGTTTTGTCATTATTGTAAGAGGAAATAAAGCTGGTTACATCAGTGATTAAATGATATGAATGTCTATTTATAGTTTTATGTCAATTACTATGGTCAGATATTCCCTTAATAATAATAATAACAATAATACATTTTATTTGAAAGCGCCTTATCACAACACCCAAGGACACTGTACAGGCAGATAAAAACATTAAAATACCCTTGTGAGTATTATCACACAAACTGGAACCTATTTTAATTTAAACAACTTTAAATATTGATGGTTTATTTAAAGGGCAAATGTCCATTTCATTTTCAATTATCAATCATAAAAAAAGATTCTAAAAAAGTTTTCTATAACAACTTAAAAAAAACATTTCAACCTAGAATGAAAGCACTTATATCCATATTCTAAGAGTACATACAATACAATGATTGAAAGGGCATGAACAAAAAACAAAAAACAAGCTGATGTGAATGGATGGGGAGTGTTTGTGACGTTGAACATACCGTCTCAGGACTAACCAAAGAGTAGACATAGAGGGGCAGGAAGAGACGATTCAGGAGGTGGTCAGTTAGCACGTCATTTAGGAATTCACAGTTGATGATGAGGATATCATTCAGGTAGTGAAGATGATCGAGGTGCTCTGCTACCAGGTCACTTAACTTTCCTCTGTTCTTATGCCTGCAACATAACAGCAAGAAAAAAAAAAGAGACAGCCTTAATCAGTTTATACAAAATTGCAGAAGAAATTATTTTTTTTTTTTTATCCAAATAGGGCATGATGTTGCATACATGAGGCCAATGGAGATACAGAAGCTCACAAACCTGAGCCAACCATGCCCCCTAGAGGCTGCAAATAGAGGCACACACTTACTCTTCATCTGTCTGCACACACTTGTCCAGCTCGATGACATGACTGCCGATAAACCAGACCAAGTTACTGAAATATGGGACCGCTGTCTTATCTCGAATGTAGTGCAGCATGTGCTGGTTGTCCACTGGAGAGTGTGGGAGCAAAAGAGAGAAGATTTCACTGAAGATGCCCATAGATACCAGCTCATTCATACACATTGCAAACGTGTAAAATCTGAAACATGAATATAAAATTATAAATAATCCTAATTAGACAACAGACTTAAAATTCCTCATAGACCTAGGAACTAAATGCTAAATAAAATACCAACAGGATCTGCTCTCTTGCTAGGTGGAGAATTTAGTATTATTCCTTAGCTACAAGCTTTGAATTTTTTCCATAACTACAAGACAGACAATAAAATACATCTAGTTTTGAAAAGTGTAATAAAAAAAATCCATAAAATGGTAGATAAAGTATTTCACATGCTTCCATTTATTATATGCCACTTTGATGCTGTTGGATGACCCCTTTCCTTTTACAAGCCTACAATAAGCCATAACTAAGCCAAACAGGAATTTATCAACAATTATTTGTTGTCATATTTGTATTTTTCACCATAACGTGTATCATCCCAGGTGTAAAACCTATTGCACCTCTACAGAGTTTACAGAGTGAGAAAACCCGTCTTTCCCAATGATATAACAGAGCTACGAAAAATTAAGTACCGGTAGTATTGTTTTTTTTTGGCTAAATGTGGGGTTCTATTGGAAAAAAAAAAACAGCAACTTTATAAGATCCCACCACCATTAAAATATGTGAAACTCTAGAGAAAAAAATGTTGGTTTTAAAGAACATAAGCTGAGGAACAATTAAAAGTGGAATGCAAAGTTTTCTGCATGTATGTAGATGAGTGATATGTGATTAATGAGCCTAGAAACACCTACCCATACATTAGAAACAAATACACCATTAAAAACAAGCAGGACTTGGTAACAGCA
The DNA here is from genome assembly GCF_000732505.1 of Cyprinodon variegatus. Classification (NCBI taxonomy): domain Eukaryota; kingdom Metazoa; phylum Chordata; class Actinopteri; order Cyprinodontiformes; family Cyprinodontidae; genus Cyprinodon; species Cyprinodon variegatus. The sequence continues at coordinate 50,989 of NW_015152349.1, forward strand.
ATTAAGAGCTGATTTAACCTGAACAAACTCATAACATTTTAACATAAAAATAGCTCTCCTGTACAGATTTCCACAAGGAACAAACTGAATCTTTAAATCAGGACTGCTGTGATTCTAGCAGAGAGCTAGGATCAACTGTGCTAAATCAGCTCAGCTAAATACTGATACCAGGCTCTAAAAAGACTGAATGAATGGAACCAACTTACATGAAACTGCAGTTAGGCAGATGGGACGCGTAGAAGGAGGAGAGACAAGGAGAGGAAGAGGAGGAGTGATTGGAGAGGGGGGAAACAGACACAGGGTTAATGTGAGTAAAAGGGGCGGCAGTGGATGGGTGGAGGCAGGGAAGGATCCCACACTCATCTTGACCAACTGCAAACAACATCACACTTGGAAAACAAGTTTTAATATCCAATAGCTGCGTTATAGATAATATTTGACCAATAAAAACCCATTCTTCATATTCTACCAAATTAGGGCAACAAACTAAAGTATTTTAATAAAAGTGGATGTGATAGACCAACACAAAGTCAGGCTTAGTTGTAAAGAGAAAGATGATTATGATTAAACTTCTATAAAAAACTTCAATTATTATTATGTCTTCTCCAGGTTGGGAAGGATGTACTGCCCCTAGTGGAGGAGTTATTTGGTGTCTTGTTCACGAATGAGAGGAAGATGGAACGGGAGATCGATAGGCAGATTGGTGTGGCGTCTGCTGTGAAGCATTCACTGTACCGGTCTGTTGTGGTGAAGAGAGAGCTGAGCCAAAAAGCAAAGCTCTCGATTTACCGGTCAATCTACGTTCCTACTCTCATCTGTGTTAATGACCGAAATAACTAGAGATCCCGGATACAAGCGGCTGATATGAGTTCTCTCCATGTGTCTGGGCTCTCCCTTAGAGATAGGGTGAGGAGCTCAGTCATCCGGGGAGGACTCAGAGTAGAGCCGCTGCTCCTCCACATTGAGAAGAGCCAGTTGAGGTGGCTCTGGCATCTGGTTAGGATGCCTCCTGGACATCTCCCTGGTGAGGTGTTCCGGGCACGTCCCACCTAGAGGAGGCCCAGGAGAAGGCCCAGGACATGCTGGAGGGACTATGTTTCTCGGCTGGCCTGGGAGCGCCTTGAGATTCCCCCTGAGGAGCTGGCCCAAGTGGCTGGGGAGAGGGACGTCTGGGCCTCCCTACTGAAGCTGCTAACCCCGCGACCAGACCGCGGATAAGCGGAAGAAGACGGATGGATGGACTTCAACTATTCAATTTATACCACTCCATTGTATGTCTGGCTTCAATTTCACAATTATCCTGCTGCAGGGCAATGGACCTACTAAGTCTAATAATTCTTATTTAGCCTACTACCATTTCATCTGTCCTGCATTGCAGCAACCAGCTGAAGAATAGTGATCTTCTATATCTGTTCCTCGTGTCCCTTAAACCTGGCACCTTATCTTTAAAAATGAATGTCTTAATCTTGCTGTTCCATAAAAGCAGATGATATATATGATGATATATTTCCTCTAAACAGATTCTCCCACTTGAGCTTTGGATGTTTGCATCTCCTCCAGAGTCACCAAGGGAGTTTTAACTGCTTCTCTGAATAATGCTCTTTGATGCCTTCAGAGAAATGCTAGAATTATAAATCAAAATGTACATCAATGGATTCCATCTAATGAGGTGGTTTCTAAGGATCATTAGTGGTACTAAATTTTATTTAGGGCTGATATGACAGTTGTATAACAGCAAAGTAAGCAATACTTTTCAGCTTCCTATCTGGTCAAATAAACAGAAACATCAATCATTCAATATTCCTATAATAACTATGTGTTGGTCTATTATGTTAAGTCCACATGAATTGCATTTCTTGTTGCTGTAATAAGATCAAATGTTAAAAAAGGACTGAATGTGAGTCAAAGGGTGACTAACCTGTTTTCCAGGTGGTCATTTGTTGCAGTGCACAGACTAGGAATCAGTAAGAAGCATATATCAGAATTTATACACACAACCAGGTAGTTTTATTCATTCTTATTCTAATCATTTGTAGAATTTAATAGCCTTTGACTTATTTTGAATTTGATGCTGCTGCGCATTAGGCTGCATCGACTCCTGGCATGGTGCTTTAACAAGTAAGAAAAAAGAAACTACAACAGAGTTGTTGCCTTAAAATTATTCTTCTGTTTGAGACTCCTTGCTTTTTTACAGCTCATAATAAGAAAAGCAATAAATCTGACAGATTACAAAATTATAGTAAATAGGATTTCAGATGCTCTGAAAAGTAACACATTTTCACAGACTAATTGTAACAAGTTTCTGAATTGAAAGGTCATGATGATGCATGGAAAATTGTAGGCTACGGCGGCTTACATCCAACAAAGTCACACATGGGAATTACTGAAAAACAGACAGAGTTGCACTTGGAAAAAACTGTGAACCTCAAGCCTGGCTTACGCTTTATGATTCCACAAGGTCAAGGCTGCCAAACTAAACCCCCCACTGTTTAGCATCAGCACAGCCTAATTTTTGGGCCACAACTTGAAAAATGAGTATTTACAGACAGCTTTGCTCTAAAAAGCATGGTGAATGAGCGACGGCTCCTATTGTCGAGGGTTTGCAAATATAAACATCTAGAGATGTCTTATGATCAACAGATAGTGAAAAACTCTTGAAAAGAATTTAGTGTCACTCTTTGATGACACAAAGAGGCATAAAAAATGTTGGAAGCATCTGTTATTCACTTCAGCGCATCGTGTGGTTTTGTAAACTAGAAGTCTGTGCTGTACGTGGTCACCTAGAGTCTGTTCACTTGAAATGTTTATCAGGTTAACTTGAGTTTGCTGCAAAGCTGAGGATGTCTCGATGACATATACGACACATAAGTGTTATCTTAACTAAAAAAGGAAAAGTAAAACAAAAAAGCAACATCTCAATCAATATTAATCTTATTGGTTGCTTTTCTCAAGATAAACACTGACAAAAATATTAGTGGAAGTTAGTTAATGCCGTTAAGATTTCTAGAATTAACAAAAAGGCACTGCATGAATCCACAAAACAAAAAGGTCTCCATACACGTACAAGCAGAAAACTAAATTTGGGAAAAAAAAGGAGACTTAAATTCTGACTAAAAAAGCTGTAAAATGCACTTAGTAAACAAGAGAAGGCTAATAAAATTTTGCAACAACCTGTAAAAACTGTAACCATCAGATAGATGGAACAGCATGATTAAATGGGTTGTAATTCAAACATTATAGCAGCGAACTGGATGTAAACCAACACTTAATAATTATTAAAAGGATCTCTATTAAATGTTGAAAAAGGCTGTCATTGTCACTGGCCTAAAAAGTTTGTATGCAACGTCCACGACAAACTTTAACTAGAATAAAAAAAAACAAAAAAAACAGAACTCCATTGATTATTAAAAGCCAAAATAGAAATCAGCAGAGAGCATATATGTTGTTATCACCGGCTGGTCATGCTCATGCATAAAAGGAAACGGCAGAAAGGAGGCGGAAGCACAGAGAGAGTAAAGCTGCAGGCTGTCCCAGAAACCTTTTGGTTTGAAGGCATGTAGACATGCATGTAGCCAGAACTCACCTTTGTAGACGTTGAGGGTGATTGTTCGAACTGCGATGCGAACCATGCTTTCTGGGTGGTTGAAAAACTTAATGGCTTCGGTGTACAGGGCAAAGTCATTAGTGTGCTGTGTGTGGGAGACAGAGAGGAGGCGCCAGTGAGCAAGGCTTCATGCAGCCAGGCTCAGGCCATAAATGACAGAGAGAATAAGGAGGCAGCTGGACAGGAATTCTGACCTGTATCATATTTAATCAAGTTTTAGCAGTAAAATGTTTTTTTTTTTTGCTGATTTAGCTTAAAAAATAAAAAAAATAATAATTTAGAAATTCAGACACTTTATTCCTACAGGAAAACAACTGCATAAGTAGAATGTTTTGTGATGTAGAATTATGTAGTAAATTCCTTAGATTGATAGAAAAACCATTTCATGAACATAATTAGGTGCACGCATAATTTTACTCTCTTAATAATGCTTTAATATGTGCTTTAATATCCTTTTGACATTTTGTCAGTGGCTTTAGAAGCCATCTCTCTCTGCATTCCCATATCTGGTCCTCCACCGTCCCATTCCTTATTTACTGAGGCCTCAAAGTAACAAGAGTACAAACTCTAAAATCTATCAGTCACTCAGAGGTTCCAGTAAATTAAGCATTCAGATCCTGAAACCAAACCAACAGCTTGTAATCTAGGTGTAAAAATGGAACTTGTTTAACTAACATAGGCACTAAACAGCTATCCAATAGCGCCATCTGGAGGAAAGAAGGTCTTAAAACATGATGCCGTTGTAGTTTATTTTACCATAAAAGAAACAGGCATCAATAATTAAAGAACAGCCTTTAATATTCAGCAAGTTTTAGAAGGAGAGTCTAAAATGTGTTGGACTGCACAATGTAAGATGTAAAATAAAAAGATAAATACAAACAACAGTTTTTTTTGGCTCAACAACACTGTCAAATGTTCAAAATTGTTTTGGTTTCAGGAGCAGAGCACATAGACAGTACACCAACAACTTTCCCCAGTGTATACGGACGTAGAGAAAGGCAGATTTAAAAATGTCATTAGCAACAGTTAAGGGGGTCACACTCGTTTAAGTTTACCATCTATTACTGTTGATAAAGGTAAATAACAAAACTTACAAAGTAATATACAGGAACTAAACACTTGGAAAGAAAAATGTGGTTATAGCGATCATTTCATAAATACTATCTTCACAAAAACTCTGCTGCAAATTAGGGAAAAGATGTTTATTTTTATTTATATATACATATATATGTATATATATATTTATTATCTATATCTCCACAGGCGGAGGCCATTTTTCCCCTCCTCATCTTTTCTGACTCTTTTTCACCAGTTTTGCATTTGGCTAGGGTCACTGTCAATACTGTTAGCATGAGGCGCTACCTAGACCCTACAGAGGTTGCACTCTGTAGGGTCCAACTCCTCCAGAATGGCACATCAATGCGTGCCATTGCCAGAAGGTTTGCTGTCTCCCCCAGCACAATCTCAAGAGCATGGAGGATATTCTATGTGACAGGCAGTTACTCCAGGAGAGCTGGACAGGGCCGTAGAAGGTCTACAACCCATCAGCAGGACCGGTATCCGCTCCTTTGTGCAAGGAGGAGCAGGAGGTGCACAACCAGAGCCCTACAAAATGACCTCCAGAAGGCCACTGGTGTGAATGTCTCTGACCAAACAATCAGAAACAGACTTCACGAGAGTGGCCTGAGGGCCCGACGTCCTCTAGTGGGCCCTGTGCTCACTGCCCAGCACCATGGAGCTCATTTGGCATTTGCCACAGAACACCAGAATTGGCAAGTCTGCCACTGGCACCCTGTGCTTTTCAAAGATGAGAGCAAGTTCACCCCGAGCACATGTGACAGACGTGAAAGGGTCTGGAGAAGCCATGGAGATTGTTATGCTGCCTGTCACATTGTTCAGCATGACTGGTTTGGTGGTGGGTCAGTGATGGTCTGGGGAGGCATATCCATGGAGGGACGCACAGGCCTATACAGGCTAGACAACAGCACCCTGACTGCCATTAGGTAATGGGATGAAATCCTTGCACCCATTGTCAGACCCTATGCTGGTGCAGTGGGTCCTGGGTTCCTCCTGGTGCACGACAATGCCCGGCCTCATGTGGTGAGAGTATGCAGGCAGTTCCTGTAGGATGAAGGAATTGATAACACTGATTGGCCCCCACGCTCGCCTGACCTAAATCCAATAGAACACTACTGGGACATTATGTTTCAATCCATCTGAAGACGCCAGGTTGCACCTCAGACTGTCCAGGAGCTCAGTGATGCCCTGGTCCAAATCTGGGAGAATATACCCTAGGACGCCATCAGTCGTCTCATTAGGAGCATGCCCCGACGTTGTCAGGCATGCATACACGCACATGGGAGCCATACAAATTACTGAATACCATTTTGAGTTGCTGCAATTTCAAATGGACTAGCCTGCCGCATCATTTTTTCACTGTAATTTTTCAGGTGTCTTTGAATTCAGCCCTCTGTAGGTTGATCATTTTCATTTCCATCAAATGATGTGG
>NW_015152349.1:57889-61250 GCF_000732505.1 Cyprinodon variegatus
TATATATATATATATATATATATATATATATAAAATGTATTTTTACCAAATTAACCATGTTATTATTTTGTCATTTATCAGCCACTAATATTAAAGCCTGTATTTTTCCCCACCATTAACATACTCTTAACTCACTTTCTTCTTAATTGTTAAATACATTGCCTGCCACAGAGGGATTCAGCTAAATTAACATTTTGCTGTTGAATCCGTCTTTGTTTTATTACATGTACCCACCCCTGTATGGCCTCACCTCATTGTAGAAGAAGTGCACAGTGTGGTTGTTCAGTTTGAGAGACAGAGTCTTGAGGAAGGAAATATAATAGGCCATGATCTCTTCGTCTGAGAAGTCAAACTTGTGGACGATAATGGAGTTGACATGGTTATTCGATAAAAGATAATCTGTAAGTGGAAGACAACATGAGTTACTTAAGGTACCAAGATAGACATTTTGTTGTTTGATAATGACTGTGACATAAAAACCTGCTGTCTACTTTAAAATAAAGAGCTTCTAGCTGACTTATATGTAATTTATAACTCAGACCAACAAGTAGATCCAGAAGGATATAATTTTTCATTCATACTGCCAGATCTATTTATTTTCTTTAGTGTGTTATTGTACTCACATAGGGAAGTCTCATGGCTGATGTTTTCAAACAATATGTTGAGGGTCTGAAGGAGTTGGACGCATACATAGCGACCAGACTTTTGACGTAGGATGTTGAGGAAGAAGACAAACATGTTCTTCTCCAGGAAAAAGCTGATGACAGACAGGAGGGTAGACAAAAAGAATAACTCTGTTTCTGACACGATGATTTTTCCATGTACCAGTCAAAAGAATCAATATATCACTTAAAGCAGCCTGGAAGTTTCTACAGCTGATGTGTAAAAGTTTTTACCTCCGCCAAGGAGGTTATGTTTTTCAATGACTTTTAGCCAGCGTAACGGCCTCTAAATCTGTGTTTTTATACACATTTACCTCCTAATTTGCACATATACATAAGAAAAACACCATGAAAACATGAACACTGCACTGTTTACACTCTGTATTTCACTCACCCTGAGCCCATGCAGGCAGGGGAAGGTGAACACCTTTGAAAGCAAGAGTGAGGTTAACAGGTTCTGATAGATTCCCAAACGGTTGTTCTGTCAAGCTACACCAACCAACCCATTTTTTATTTTTCCCCCCAATAAAACTCATCACTGCTGAGCCGACGCATAGCTGTCTTACTGTGGCTGCAGGTGGATCAGATTAACACGTCAGGTTCAGTTTAATAGTTTGCATATTAGGGGGATATATAAACATTGCCTCCTTAACTAAAGTTAAGAAATGCACAGACAACATAAGCCCACAGTTAAGACTTTTGCCCCATTTACACTACCCTTCTGAAACCTACCCATGTCGAGTTCGGATCAAGCTTGTATCAGTTAACCATGCCGAGCTTGGTTCCTTATGACCATTTACTCATCACACTAGCACGGTTCCTCGCCTTCTATCGGCAGTCCAAGATACTACAGCTCTCAAGGCGGGAATTACGCAAACAAAAATGGCAGCACCCATAAAATTCAGAAACTTGTGTGCCTGGATAGCATCATCCGGCCAAATTTTAATAAGAGCCTCGGTCTCAGCATCAACCTGATCATACCATGCTCTTATGATGTCATTTATTGTTAATAGGCTGAGAAGAATGACATGGTCTCCACGTGCGCTCTTTATCATCACAGAACCGAGACACAACTGAACCATGCCGAGCCCTACTGTTGAACTAGCATTAAATTTAGCTTGGTTCGGTTGTGTTGGCATGGTCCAGTTCAGTTCAGTTTTACACTCAACAGTTATCTCGGGTACCGTGCTCAGACCGTTCTTGGCATGGTTTTAAAAGGGTAGTTTAAATGGGGCTTTTAAGATCCAACTGTAGTAACCTTAAGAAAATGATTGCTAATAGAGAGCCATAAAGCACATTGACTTACTCGAACACTGAGCTGTCATTCTGATCCCCCCAAATGAGGATCTCTGTGATGGTGCGAATGGTCTCCACAAGCAGGTTTCGGTTGTGATCCGTCACAGTGGTGTTTTTGGTAAGAATATGGTACATGTATCTGACAGAGACAAAAAAACAGAGTGGAAGAGTACAAACGTTTAAACAGCCCCAAACTGTACAAGTAAATGAAATTACTGTGGTCAAGGAGTAAAAAAGTGAAGCTGTAGAAGGTTAAAAGCTGCTCAAATTTACATCACATCATGTTTTTAATAATTTGCCTGAGATTCTAGCAGAAGTTTAGAGTATGGTGCTAGCATAAAAACAGGCCACCCCTCCCCTACATGTTGCTGTTGGACTGCACCTCACAAGAAAGACCCATTTAACTTGTATTTTACCCCAAAAACATAGTTACTAATGAGCAGGTAATCTAGGGATTTCTATATCGTCATCTATCACTGTTATTAAGATACAACATAATTACCCCCCCCCCCAAATTAGGGCACCTGTTGAGATAATGTAATCTTAAGTTTGCAATAACATATACAGATAAACCTGTTATTTGCTGCACCAGCCGTTAACTCGGTATGTTACTGAGCATTAATTATTCAGGGCACACATGTCCAGTTTCACAGAGGTTTGTTTGGAAAGTTTCATTTATATCAATTGGTTTTATTATCCATAACCACAGATATCTGGGTTATCGTTACATGCTAGCTAGCATATCATTTCACACATAGTAAAAACAATAAAGCAACAACAGCTTGCTTTATTAGTATCCAACAAATTAAAGAGCTGTTGACTTTCTCTTTCTTATCAATTTAGGTATTGGATAAGCCACTATTAACCTTATTTCAGGGCTGGTACTACGGGCTAACGTTAGCCTTGGTTACGTTATCTACTCACTTCAAATGGTCCAAAGAGTGGATATTTTTCGTTTTTCCCTGTCCTCCAACCCAGCTCCGCGACCGGCCGAACATGGCTGAAGTTTAAAATAGAGCTACCTTCCTGTTAGGAATGTTTTTTACTAAATATTAGGGGTTGCATTAATCCATAGCACTCACTTTCCCCTTGTACCGTAGCACACAGAAGGAGATAGGCGGAGACGGTAGCGCCGAGGGGGTATGACGCCATGAAATTAATACGAAGGGAATTGTGGGAGTTGGAGTTCTTAACACATCCGGGTACATGTCAGGTTGCTTGGAAAACCAAGGGATGAAATTCATGAAAAACGGAACTCTAAAATGTACAAATTACATTAAATACGTTTTTTTCGTAAACAATAAATTATTTTGAGAGTTGATGACTGATTTGCACTTATCAGAATCAGACACACTTTAATAATCCCAGAGGGAAATTACTTTTGTTACACGGTCCAGGTATTA
>NW_015152349.1:61440-71952 GCF_000732505.1 Cyprinodon variegatus
TGTGTGTTTGCAAGGAAACCAAGAAAGGCATTAAAATGGGTCAATAAACAACATCTGCCTCTTTGGTGTGAGTAGTGCTTCAAGGTCATCTTCTTTCACCAGCTCGGTTTAACCTGCATGAATCTAATCCATCAAATCAAGTAACTATTAAACTGCATGTATGATCAATGTTAACATATTAAACAGCATATCAATTATTCAACAGGAAATCATGGCATTTAGGAAAACTTAGTAGAATTTTAAGTCATGCAAATAACATTAATAAAGGTCAGATAAGTAATGACAAAGGTGCATTAGTGTTTTTTAGAAATGCAAAGTAATCAGTATGTGCTCAGGTATTGTATAAGTGTAATTATATACACAAACCATATAAATGGATAAAAGCTAGTGGCTGAAAAGCAGGGCAAGGTCAAATCTGAATTATTTTTGAACTCTCCGGCCTTGTTTATAAAAGTTGGTGTAATCTGTTGAGCTCCTTACAGTATCTTTGCCATTTTCGTAGCTCAGAGTGTGATTCATCCTGTGTTAAATCAGAGTCTGTGATCATAAAGACAAGATTAAACTACTTTTAAATAAAAATCGTTTAATGTCCCCTTCTGGAATTTTATTTTCCCAAAAAGTAAAAGCAGTCATCCTGCTTCTCTCTGGACTGTGTAACCTATAGTCTCTCAGCTTTGATCCAATAATCCCTATTAATTTAGAGGTCATCAATTAGCCACATAATGACCTATTGAGCAGACTCAATTTTGGTAGGGGTAGTTTCAACCCTTCTGGTGAAAGTCTCAACACAAAAAAGCACATATCTAGAACATTTCACCCTGTTGTCTCTTCCCATGTCAACAAAATCCATAATGACTCCCATCCAAGGCTCGCTAGCAAGGGGGAATCCTTTCATCCCTTTCAAGTAGCCTGAGGGTTAAAATTTGAACAAGTTAAACTTTTGACCAACTAGGCCGGAAAGTTTTTTTTCCAGAATTGTGGCTCCTGTGGTGAGCTTCCTCACAGAGTGGAGGAGTGACGAAGAGGCCACAAGTCTCTCATGGTTTGAACTTCCACACCCCAGTTTCCTTCTTCTTAGATGCTCCCTTCTCAACCCATGCCTGTTTCTCATTGGGGTGCACCAGCTGTTTGGATGTCAATGATTTTCATCAACACTGTGGCCTGTGGGGTTAAGGAAATGTGCTGCAGGCCATGTGTTTTTTCAGTAATCAGCAGCATTTTCAGAAAAGAATAGAAAATCCCTATATTGTCCCACGATGGGGAAATTGTGGAGTTTAGAGCAGCAAAAGGTTATAGTAGAAGTGGTCACATAAATGTGCACCTTAGAAAAGTGTTTAAAAATAACAGAAAAGAAAATAAACAAAAACAGTACTCTACTGTACAATGTTTTTACAATATAAATACTCTGTTATTCTCCATTATTAGTTTTGAAGTGCTACACTAATGTGCACTTAATACCAGCAGCTTTCTCCGGTTTTGGAAAACCCTCTTTTAAAAGAGCATCTGTGCAACATGTTTGACAGGTTTTCCAGCGGTGGTCAGAAAATCTATATAATTATATTCAATAATTTACTTTATGTTGACACTCTGGCTGTTCTCTCTTTCAGCAGGGCTGGCTTTGAGCAGTTGCTGCATCTCTACTGTCACTGTAAACTGAGCACAATTAGTATGATGCAAAAAAATAAGAAATACAAATGACTAAATGGGAAGAATTTTATTCTGAATTTTTGTTTTCCAGTCCTTAATTATTGTTGAATGAACGAATGAATAGGAATTTATTTCAGACAATTTGACAAACAACAATAAATGAATCAACCAAATACACAAAAAAGACTAGTTAACATCAACCAAACCAAACACCAATTTCCACACTAAATTCATCTGAACACAAATAGAAACAAAAACCCTCTCCCAAATAAACCTGTCGGTATATACAGGTAAAATATTGTTACCATTATAGTAAATAATTATATAAAAACATTTTAACAGTGTGAATAAACACTATCAAAGGTCAGCTTTATTTATTCTTTCTAGCTTTATTGCGTTGCTTTCCAATAAAGACTTGCCACACACAGTATGACGGACCCGTACACGTATGGTTTTACGGGTCAATCCATGGCCGGTTTTTGAGCGTGACGCTTAATTCACGCGACGATTTTTCCTCCGCACATCCTGTACACAGATTGACATCATCACCACCCAATCAGAGTAAGGCCTGGTGATTGAGGAGCCAATCACCTTCCAAAGGCTCAGATGTCGCTTTGTGGTCGGCTATGTTTTGGTGTAGTTGGCGAAAACGTCCTGGGACATTTACCTGAAAAAAAAAAAGAAAATTAATAATTACAAGAAAAAGGTTTTCATGGATACCGGTTTCTGGTCCTCGTTTTTCATAAGTGTCCTCGCACTGTAAGAAGTACAAATGCCGCAGTTTGTTTTGGCTAACCTTGGATGCAACTGTTTTTAGCTCTGACCAGCTGGCACGGCGCGAGCAAGCTAAAAGGATATTTGAACTGTCCGGGGGTTATTATTAGCAATGAACGAATATTCGTTCACTTTGCCTGTTTTTCCCCTGTTTTCCTCAGGACCATACAGATAAACTGTTGGAAGCCGAGAAGCTGCCCGTTACCGCTGCATGTCGGGCCGAGTAGAAATGGACGCCCCTGTCCCATTAATTTCAACAGATTTTCAACGATAACCACCAGCGACCCCCGAATCAGCGCTGCTCACATCAGATCGTGGTTGTTGGAGTTTTCTATGACCCCCTCGGTCTATGCCCAGCTAGATTCGGTGGAATTGTTTCTGGACGAGCTCCCATATATGTTTTATTTGGGCCTGTTTTTTGTGAACGTCCTCATCCTCTACTATGCTTTTCTAATGGAGTACATCGTCCTGAATGTGGGGATAGTATTCTTACCTGAGGACATGGATCAGGCACTGGTGGACCTTGGGGTGCTGTCCGACCCGGCTTCCGTACCTTATGACACCGACCCGGAGCTGGATGTGTTTGAAGGATACCTGGAATGACAGGGTGGGACTGAGGAAGCACAGAGATGGGGACATGGCTCACAATGGGTGCTGCTGCAGGCTACTTCTCACAGAGACATTTGATTGAAAAAGTTATTTTCTTAAGCTAAAATATACACAATGCCAAAACAGACAGGTTGTCTTGGCTCCAAGTTTGGTGGCCGGATGAAGATTAGACTGATGACCATCTCTTCTGCAGCACTGTGATGTGCAGCACCTCTGGCTTTGGCTTCAGACACAATGAAAATGAACTCTCCATGTGCTCCCAGTAAAGACTGAAAGCTATTCTCTCTTACTAAGTAATAGAGGATAGCTGTGATGATTTGCATGAAGATCCACTTCTTGCTCCAACAACAACAAAAAAACTTTCCATCTTATTTTTATTTGAATAAAAATACCTAAAAAAGGAGAAAACAATAAAAAAAACTAGTCATATCCATTTGAGTGTCTTCAGCTACTCAATGAAACACTGAGAACTGTTTCATCGTCCACTTATAGGCACGTTTAGTGTTTGATCACTCAAAGAAGCAGAATCTATCGATGCTGCAGCTTGTTCACTAAGTCAGAATAGGTCTTTTTTAGGTTCATCTCTGTATCCCAGCATCATCAGGAACACACACACTCTCAGGAGTAAAGTTAGCATCTCTGGGTGTACTGGTTAGACAAAATGCTATTACTGGATATATGCTGTGAAGCTTTGATATAGTGAAACAAAATGAATAAAGTTCTGCTTCTTATGCTGTTTTTACTACCGTGTTTAAAGGGATTTTTGTTTTTTACAGTTTCTGTTCTGTGCGAATACATTTCAGTTTTCCTGCCAAATGTTTTCAGTGTTATAAATGAAAACCTTTGGAGGAGATTTTTATTTTGTGTTCAACATGGGATTTAATGATGACTTTGAGGGACTTTGCATGATTTTGTAATTGCCCCCCATGTTCTGACTCTGTTTATTGAAAAACAAATCTGAATTTCTTTTCGTAAAGCATATTTTCTCAAAAGCAAAAATAAGCTAGCAATGTTCAATTAGATATTAATGAGACCACTCACCTAATTTAGTAAATATGTTTACTAAAATGCTAGAATTGATACTATATTTTGTTTATGATGCACAACATGTAGGGCAGATTAGACAAGGACAACAGAAACTAGTATTTTTTAATCCATAATATTTATTTACCACAATAAAATGAATTTCTATTCTGCATTGAACTAGTCAGCTGCTGTATGGAGAAAAAATGATGCAGCTTTTAAACTTTAATCTATTTTTTATTTTTTTTTTTTGATGGCTGATCTTCAGTCTGTCTTCCTGCCCCCTCTTCAGACTGCCCTATTTTTCATTTGACTAACACTGCCTGGTGTGCTAACATGGCTATTTGGATAGCCCGAACAATCTTGAATTAAACAGTAAATGTAAGTATTAACACCACGACGTAGACTGTTTTTTTTCAGAAACTTTGTGAGATTAAAATCAGTGCTATATTTATTCAAATCAGGTTCTGTGTGCATAAAGCCATGTACCCATGAGTATTTTTTTTAGTACCAAATTAAAATAAGCTAATGGAAATTACAATTACAAATAGCAGTTACAAGAAATTTTGATTTGCCCACATAAGCAATTTTGATTAACTCTAAATTTACTTAAAAGAGATGCACCTTTTTAGTTTCTGTTGTATGATCCACCTGGACCTACATGCAGCATCACTATTAATTGTATCTGAGATCTAACATCTGAGCCATATTAATAAACTTTGTTAAGAAAGTGTCAAATTATTTTGTTTACTGAGACCCATAATGTGTAATTATAGAACTGAAATCCCTTGTCAGAAATCGTAAAATCACATTTTTGATCTAATATCCCAAATATACACTTTTGCTATGTTGTTTAATTCACCTATGTTTCACCTAGAAATAAAGAAAGTTTTCAAATAATTGGATTTTGTATTTATTCAAGTTAGAACAGTAGACACAACCATGCAGAGCCAAAAACCTGATCCTGAATGTGGAGAAAATGAAGGAGATCATTGTTGACTTCAGGAAGAACTGGCCTTACCAGGCTTCACTGCTCATCAACAGCTCTGCTGTAGAGGTGATCAGCATCACTGAATTCCCGGGGATGCACATACAGAAAACATGACTTGGACTGTAAACACCACCCCACTGGTCAAAAGGGCACAAAAGCGCATGCACTTCCTGCAGAGAATAAAGATAGCTCACCTGCCCCCACCCATCCTCACAACCATCCAAAGAAGCATCATAGAGAGCATTCTGACCAGCTGTCTCACTGTGTGGTGTGGAGGCTGCAGCTCCTCAGACTGGAAGAAGGTGATAAGAGTGGTGAGAACAGCAGAGAAGATCATTGGGGCTCCTTTTCCCTACATAAAAGACATTTCATCTCAGTGCTGCTCCTCCCGAGCCGCTAACATTATCAATGACCCCTCACACCCCCACCAGACTGTTCTCCCTGTTGCCCTCTGGGAAGAGGCTTCCTAGCATTCAATGCAGGTCCGAAACAGCTTCTTCCCCACCGCCATCAGACAGCTGAATGTTGAAAAAACTCCAAATCAGCTCACAGATTCTGCATCAAACTAATCATATCAATACGGTTTTTTGCACCATGTTTTTGTCCCACAATGTTTACATTTGATCACTGCATCACTTCAACAAAATGGAAATGTCATGAGAGCTGTTCAAAAGGAAAATTAAATTTTTATACACTCTGTATACAAAATGACTAAATGTTGTCTTAGTCAGTTCTTTTGTTATTACATTTAATCTGGAGTTTAAAAAACATTTTAGTTTTCAAAAGATTAGATTATAGGTTTCATTTTCTGATTATGCGATATGGTTTACCTTAAGAATATTTGCTTTTCCAATAGTTTACTGATTCCTTTATGCAGATATGGTCTGATAATTAAATGAACTCTTTATAGTACGGTAAATATATTTGACGCTTTTAAAGAATAATTATCAAAAAAAATCTAAGGAATAAATTCAACTCATTATTAGGATATATCATATTATATAATTATATAAGATTATTAGGACACTTCATACTATAATCTTTTTTTGCAGTATTTGACCCGGCCCAAATAATAAACATATTCCGCCCATGAGTAAGGCTGAAAATCTAGTCCTCGTACTTCAGCTTCCCTTGTTTCCTGTTAAATCAAAATTAAAATTCAAACTTTATAACATATAAAGCCCTTAACAGATAAATTCAATCATACATCAGAGATGTACCGGTATTCGTGTTATGCTTCATCCTCGACCAGGTCGCAGGGGCAGCAGTCTCAGTATCAAAATTATTCCATATGCTAATAGCAGAACGATTAGCTCTCCATCCCTGCTGGTGGTTCCTGACATTTCTAAAATTAGACTTATTAGTTTTTGGGCTCTCCTGCGAAACCAACCTCCAGTTTTGGTCAGGCAGGCACCCTGTCTACTTAGGACGAGGCTTAGCACTTTTATTTTTGATAAGGCATATACTCTGACTTGCTCAATTCACTCTACTATACTTGTAGTTATGCTGCTATAGTCTTAGGCTGCAGGAGGATATAAATACCCCTTTTCCTCACTATAGTAAATATTACATTCTACTATTTCCAAATTTGCATTATTTGTTTGCTTCATCTTTGTGTTCTCTCTGCCTTTTCTCTTCATAACAGCTACATCTGGCTTGTTGCTCTCTGCCTACTGTAGCTCTATATATGCTTGAGCCGCCAGGAGCGGCCCCTTTTTTAACCTCTTTACATTGCCTGCAAGTACATTTTTAGGATTGATTTTAAAATAATTTTATTTGATTTAAAAGCTTTTAATGGCCTTGCCCTGCCCTACCTGTCCATGCTGCTACACCCCAACACTCCATCTCGTGTCCTTAGAACAGCTGACCAGTTGTTACAGAGGGTGCCAAAGACAAAACCCAAGGTCAGAGGAGACCATGCTTTTTCTAGCGCAGCTGCAAAGCAGTGGAATGACCTTGCCTTAGCCATTAGATAGGCTTCTTCACTTTCAGATTTTAAATTCCTCTCAATACCCATTTCTTTTCTTTGGTTTTTGACACAATCTGAGAATGATTTCTTTGTTTTACTGTTTTTTTTAATTTTTTTATTATCATTTCTTCATCATTACTTTATCTATTGTTTTATGACTGATTGGTTTTATGTTATGGTTTTGTTGCGTATATAGCATGTTGATTCTTTTGGGTAATTAAAGTGCTTTATAAATACATTTGGTATAGTATGCCTGGTGTGAGGAATTGCTGTAGAGTCAACAACACAATGACTAACTGTCTATTATAGCAAGATGCTCATCCTGTATGAGTGAATGACTTGACCAGTCTGTCTGTTTAATCTTATTGAACTGACTCTATAGAGTGCCTTGAGATGATGTGTTGTGAATTGGCACTATTTAAATAAACTGTATTAAATTTTTAAACAGATATAATCTTACTTTGTATTTTTTTCTCTAATCCACATAAATAATAAACATCTAACGGTTAAAATACATGTATAATGGTCATGGATAATTATCAGCTGGTACAATGGATACATTGTTGTTTATAGCAGAACTCATTGATAGCTGCTTCCTGGAGTGGATTCAGATTTTAAGCACCGTCCAAACATTTCTAATAGGTTAAACGTTGACATCTAGAAGCATCCGAATCAGTTTTCTCCAAGGTCCACCCATCTTGCACTAGATTTGTGACGAAGTGTAGGAACTTTGAAGTGGTCCTCTGTTTTACTACATTGACTTTGTGCAAATAAATCCATTTAGCAACTAAATAAAGCATCAGTGTAATGCATCCAGCTCAATGCTTGACAACTGGCACAATTATCTACTGAAAGTCTTGACACATTCATTTACACTGACCATAAAAATGTTGCCTGGTAGACATTCGGATTGTTGAGACTAGCTCCTGCAAATTTCCATCTGGTTTTTATTTTGTTAAATATTTTTCATTATGTGTTGACATTTTTATGTCACTGAGGGCTGTAAGAATAACATCTTAAGCTTCTTGATGGTTACAAAAAGCATGTGGTTCACTTACTAGGAAAACTTTTAACAAATATTGTTATTGGATTTATGTTTAAAGTTAATTAAGGTTAAGCCAGTATGTAGAATCCACATAATTTTAACACCTATGCACTATATTTAATTATTCAAAATGGTATAAAGTAAAGTTTAAGTGCTTCTCTTAAAGCCCTTAATGACTCAATGAGGTTCTCTATTTGGGGATATGTCAAATATTAACCACAAGGCGGCAGTAGAGAGCAACAGTTCACCTACCAGTTGAAATAGCGGAAAACTGAAGGTTTTACAAGCTTTTACAATTTATGTATCTTCAAATAGTTTGTATGAATAGTTTAATCTAGAGAAATAAAAAAATAAATAAAGGGTTTATCTGTATTAAAAAATACCAGCACTTCTAGGAGTTTTGAATTCATTTATTTAATCTGTCCTTTACTTGGAATTTCATTCCATGAGAGGCCATTGGCACCATCGACATGATTCAGCCTCCCTTCTGTAACATTTCATCCAAACATAGTACAAATGTTAATGCTGTAGATACTGTGCTTCCATAACACATCTAGAGAGCCATGAACAGTGCTGTAGTCTGAAAGGTCAGTCTGTGCAAAAATAGAGAACAGAAACATGCCCAAAGGAGAAGCGAAAGTTTGGGGTTTTAAATAAACCCATGCATTCAGAAAGGGACATGAAAAAATAAACATGTGACAACACCACTAAACAACTTGTGTTTATAAAAGTAGCCAGGAAATGTTTAGTTTGCACTCCCTCAAAGACAAACACAAAAGAAAATGTCCCTAAAAAATATCAAAAAGGATAAAAATTAGCTTTCTATACAGAGATTATAAAGTTGTGCAAAGTTTTGTTCAAATATTGTTTGAAGCATACCACACAAGTGAGCCTGAGTGATGTGGGTGTGTTCATGTGATCCCTTTAAAGACAGAATCTTTACCTGGTGAGTAAATCAGCAGCTGATCATTGTAGTGCAAATGTTCATATGCTAGTTTTTCTGTTTGTGTAATGTTTTACATGCTTTAGAACACTTAAATGTTAGTGTTCAGATGTATACATAAGATGTATGAGTTCAGTGTAAGGCAGATCTGTTTTTAGGATTAAGCTTAGTGCCAGAGGATGCGGCTGTCCTGCTGCTGAAGTCTCTCAAAAACTCCATATGGAATGCACTGGTTCCACATCCTGGGATAAGATCAGACAAACCAAGTTAAGGACAGGGAATAAAAAAAGATCTGTAAAAATTGAATTGTGTTTTTTTTTTTTCCATAATATGACTCACCTTAAAGTTTTAACTTTTTCACAGTTTTTCAAACTGGCTCCCAAGCTTTGTGCTCCAACATCTGTCATCTTGTTATATTTCACGCTGTCAAATGAAGACAAACGGGGAATTACAAAGGGAATTCATCAATATGGAAATTTTTACTTATGGACATCCTTTTAAGCGGGTATATATCTTATTTCATGTTATTGAAATTTTATAGGATAAACAAACACAAAGTAGAGATTACTGTACTTTTGAGGCAGAAAAAGAATAAAACATCTCGTATAAAATGAATTTGCCATTTTGAGCTCTGCAGATCTAAATGTGAATTCCATTCTTTTCCTTATGCGCAAAAAAGCTAAACCAGCAAATTTAATGGCAAATATTTGATCTCTTTTTGCTAGAATATAGGGAATTATTTGCGCTATTCTAACAGACTAGTTTTATTTAATTATAGGTTTATTGTGGAACATGAACCTAGAGAACATTCTCCAGTGGTTTGCAGCTGGGTTTGGTATTTGGTACCATCCACCCAGGGAGACACGTTTTGTAAGGCTTAGACACATGAAGGTCACCAATAGAACACTATCTGTTGCCGTACAGCATGTAAGCTAAAAAATTCATTTTCTTTTCTCATTTGACCAGAGCCTCCTTCTTCTAAGTGTTTGTTATGTCCCTTAAATTATTTGTGTTCAATTCAAACTAGTCTTCAATTTGTCCCACTCTATCATGGAGGCACAATTCATAGATTTGCAGCTCCTCCAGATTCACAATGTGTGTATTAAAGGTATAGAGGACCATCTTTTATTTCTGGGTGGATCATTTAAATAATTGGTCTTCCTAATTGTCGATCATTCTGCTTATATGTGTATGTAAGTCTATCCTATGTGCTTGTCCCGTTAACTATCTTTTTTTTTCAGGCGTATATCTGTGGTGAGCTACAGTTTCAGACAGTTATTGAAGCTCACCTTTCTTACCGAGGTTTTTGGAAAAAGGCAAAGGTTTGTAAGAGAAAAAGTGTATGAGAAGAAAAGAAAGGTCTCAGAAGAGGCAGATATATTCTGGAATGCTTTGCGCGGAGAGCTCTCCTTGCAAAGCATTATGGGATTTGCTGTCACAGTGGCCCGTTGTCGTCATAGGCTGTGTCTACCCAACAGCTGGACTAATAATAAAGATGGTGCAGGGACCGC
>NW_015152350.1:0-5831 GCF_000732505.1 Cyprinodon variegatus
CACAAACAACTTAAAAAACCCACAAACATAACTTTAAAGACGGAAACACATAATATTAAAAGACAGACAAACACAACATAAGATCTATTTATTTATTTTTTTAATAATAAATTACTTGGATCAATCTGACACAAACTTTTCATCCCCTTTATGATCTTCTCTATACACTTTCCTGAACCCATCCTGGCTCTCTTTATTTATTTTATCATTTAGTTCTTATTATTGTATTATTTTTGGAATAGAGGCGTCCCTCAAACCCATTTTTTTAAACCACATATTCAAGTGTTTATTTTTTGTTGGATCCTGTCCTTCTACAAACTTCTAATCGTAGATTTTAAATTATCTCAAAATTTATTTTGACCTTTACCCATTTTAAAGAATTTAGTCCAGTACAAACACCTAGGGTATTCTAAGCACTGGATGTTTATTCAGCAGGACAGCATCCAAAAACTGTTGTGGTAATTTCTGCTTCTACCTTTTCAGGTGAGAAATTCTTTCCTCTGCATCCACAAGAGCTGTACTGTATTAACCCCTGCTGTTTTAGTATGAAACAACAGAACCTAAAAGGTTCGATTGTTTCCTCACACAGTCACTCCTATTTTAAGGCCTATTATATATTTTTTATTTTAACCAATATAGACGCAAAACACCTATCGTTACGTGTACACTTTGGAGTCTCAAACGAAGGGGGGGACGGCTGTCGACAGATTCTTGGCCTTGGTCCCACACGGTCCTGGACAATTGGATCTTGACTCCCGGGTTTCGTCACCAAAAATGTTGGGTTCAAAAATGTAGGTTTGTAAAAGAAGAACTGAAATACACAGTAAGGGATTTTCATACAGCTCCTGCAGGAGGAGAGACAGTTGAACCCCAGACCCAAACACACTGTCTCCCACCGGACCTCCTCTGCAGAGCATTTTATTAACAGAACATAACACATGGTTACAAACAGAGTATTGTTCTGACAGGACAGTTGATCAGGTCATAAGACAGGACGCTCCACGACTGAATCACAAGGCAGTGTGGTCTCTTGACTGAATCATGAGACAGNATTCTGATGGACAAAGGACCAGAATGTTCACATTTTGGACAAAGAAAATAGGTGGTTTGAGAGGGGCGTGAAGGAAGCCATCTATGTAGGAACAAGAGTTTCATGAGGTGAAGAAAAACCAAACCAGGGGTGCAAGAAGCCTAACCATTAACAAACATCAACAAAGCTGGTTTTCCCAAACGCACATCAGACAGTCCGACTGAGGTGTTCAAACTTCATCCAGCAGTCTAGCAGTTGTTTCTGTTCTCTGCTGCTAATAATTACCTTAATAGATTGTTTTCCTTTATAAGGCCATTTTATTACCCTATTTAGTTACTTTACTGGTTTAGTCATAATTTAGTATTTTATTTAGGTTGTTTATTTATTCTGCTCTCAATTACCAACCCAAATTCCACATGAACTGTTCCAGATGGAAAAATAAACAGCATCTATATGGATCCTTATGAGTTTAGCTTTGTTGTTTTTCTCTCTTTCTATATTCTTTTCACCCTTTTCTTCATCAGAACAAATAACATATGTTCTGTTAAAGAAAACCCCAAAAGTTTCAGTCATTTTAACCTCCAGATATATCTGAGCTATGGATTCATTGAGAATAGATCATTTTAAAGCCTCCACCATTCATCTTAATGTAGGAATTAAATCCTGTTATTTATATCCTAATTAAAACATATGAACAATGAAATCAGCAATTTTCATCCCTTAAGTGTTTAAAATACAAAAACCTTACAGTTAACCAAATATATGGGATATAGTTTGAAAAATGCAACTAAAATATATAAAAGCTATGAGTTTATTAACTAAAATGATAGATTTGCAAAAAATAAATAATTAATTCCTGAGGATTTGAATCAAAGTGGCATATTTTCCTGAAAGAGTGGAAATAATAATAATAATTTATGGCACATTTAAACCAATTATGTTTAAAAATGAATAAAACCTAAAACATGAATAATGGATTTAAATCTAGAATGATAAAAAACAAAAAACATCCTAACTTTCAGAATCAGGACTGAAATCGCACCTGACATAATACAGTTATCCCAGGTTGGCTTACAGCAGAATAGTAACTGGTTCGCTGTTTATTGACTACAGTTAAAGTACCTGCATATTAATAGACTGAAAAGCGGCCATTTTACCATTTACCCAGTTACAGGAGGTTCGGTAAAGATGGGCAGGCTAAGGGTTCCATGAATCTGCCTAAGCCCCCCCCCCTCCAGTGAGAAAAAGGGCCTGACACACATGAAGGTTTGCATGCAATAATTGCAACGTTTAATCATTTATATTATGGCCATCTGTTTGTGATGTGTTTGTCTTATCGGTTTGTCTTATATGTTGTCTGTAGTGTCTGTGGATCCACTCTACCTATTGTATGTTGTCCATTTGTGAAATGATAATTTAGTTATTTTTGTCTAGGTAAAATAGAAATGAGTGAATAATTAGGGTTAAACTGTAAAATAAGGACAGTTCTGTGGCTCATTCTCCCCCCTAACCTGTTTTCAAAACAAAGCAGGAGTTAAATGTGTTAAAGTTAATGCACAGCTGTTCAAATTGGTAATAAAGGGGATTGATAGAAGGTTCAAATATCACAACAAATAAAGTTTGATGAAACAGATTTAAAAAAAAATTAAATCAAATGAACAGATTTGCTTGTTTAACAATAATTGGGCATTTTTTTAATAATCAAGGACCTGTGTCATTATTTAAATCCTAAATGCTAAAGTTTAATCTATTAACCTTAATTCTTTAAGATTTAGATTAAATTTTAAGGGTAAATAAATCTATATGTGTGTGTAGCGCAAATAACTTGTATAAAAATAAATTAGGCCGGTTGAGTTTGCTTTTAAATTATTTACAATTCTTGAAGAAGTAAATCTATCTTAAGCTGATATGGAATAAATATGCAAATTCATTTAACATAAGTATTGGCTAATAATTATACGGTGTTCAAATTACTCAATCGGAAATGATGATAATAATAATATTTAATAATGATAATAATTATAACATTAATAATAATGATTACAATGTGTGATATCCTACGGTGGCTGTAGCAATCATCACACCAGGTTGTTTCTTTGGCTTCGAGCTCTTTATTTTCTTATATTCACAGAACAACCGAACATGCCCCTTGACGTAGCGTGCTCTCTCTCTCTACTGCCTGTTTCCCGCAGTCCTGCCTAAACATAGGTAGCTGGCTCCCCCTAGAGGCGTTAACTATAATTGTTTAAGACAGTCAGTATATCTACCACATCCCTCCCCACTAGATTAAACTACTTAATTACTTTTAATAGCCCTTTACACTAGACATTTTTTTACTTAATACCCTGGAACCCTTAATTAACTCTTAACTAGCAGTTACTTATAACTTTTTCAACACGTGTCATACATTTTTTTTTTCTTTCTTTTTTTTTTTTTTTTTTACATCCAACACATAACTCTCTAACTAGGGATTCGGGTGGACTACCTCCTCCCAGTGAAGTTCCAGGACGCATTCTAGTCCTGTGACTGGGGAACTCACTACTAACTATATATATACTCTTTTAAGTACTCTGGAGTTCTTCGGGTTCACGCAAAGCTGGTAAGTCAACTGCAGGTGAAGACTCAGGCTCCTCCACAGTTGCTTCTGCTGCAGTGCTGCAGTCAGTAGAATCCTTAGAGACGTCTACCTCAGGTTCTACCTGAAGTGGTGGTTCCGCGACGTCGACCTCAAGCGAGGTGTCAGTTAACACTTCTGGTGTTGTCACCAGTGGGGTGGACCTTTTGCCACGTACTTGGTCGATGTGTGTTCTCACAACTTGTCCATTACCTAAGGTAACTTGGAATGACACAGGGTGTAGACCAAGTCTCCTTCTCCAAGTATTCTTACTCGAGCATGCATGTCATGATAACTTTTTTGTTTCTCTTGTTTATCATGTACTCTGTTTCTAAAGTCTGGATGAATTAGGTCGAGAGTTAACCTCAACTTCCTACCACACAACAACTCAGCTGGTGATTTGCCGGCAGTAGATTGGGGTGTTATGCGATAGCTGAACAGAGCTCAGGACATTTTAGTTTCCATAGAGTCTCCTGCCATCTTCTTCATGAGTGACTTGAACGTCTGCACAGCCCTTTCGGCTAAGCCATTAGAAGAGGGATGGTAGGGTGCCGTCGTGACGTGACGTATGCCGTTCTTTTCAGCAAACTCTTGGAATTGTTCACTCGTAAAACAGGTACCATTATCTGACACTATGATTTCTGGTATTCCATTTTGACTGAAACTCTTTGTAAGACATTCAATGGTAACGGTAGATGTAGAGCTACTCACAGAATATGCATCGATCCACTTTGAGTATGCATCCACTAGAATCAGGAACATTCTTCCCATCCATGGACCCTTATAATCAATGTGGATTCTCCTCCATGGTTTATCAGGAACTTCCCAAGGATGTAATGGGGCCACTGGAGGACTGTTCCGGTTTTCCTGGCATGTCGTACACGCCTTCACAAGCTTTTCCACCTCTGCATTGATGTTTGGCCACCACATGTAACTTCTGGCCAACCCTTTCATTCGGGTGATGCCTGGGTGTGCTTGGTGTACAGTAGTTGCTTCAGTAAAGCATTGCGTCCAGGTGGTGGAACCACAACGCGTCCTCCCCACAGGACACATCCTTCTTGGGTGCTGAGCTCATCCTGGCGTATGGAATGAACTCGGGACTGTTCACCTTTGGCCAGCCTCTCAAGATGTATTCATGCACTCTTGCTAGCACAGGGTCTTTGTCCGTCCACTTCTTAATTTGATGTGCGTTCACCAGTGGCACGCCAATGTCCTCAAACAACAGCACTCTCTACTCCTCAGGTGTGTTTTCACTCCCTCTATCCAAGGGTAGCCTACTTAGTGCATCAGCGTTCCTTTGGTCCCTACCCACCTTGTAGATGATGGTGTATTCATACGCTGCTAATGTGACTGTCCATCTCTGAATCCTAGGAGAGGTCATCTGGGGTATGGCTCTCATCTCACTGAAAAGGGAAATTAGTGGCTTGTGATCAGTCACTATTGTGAACTGCCTCCCATACAGGTATTTATGGAATTATTTTTACTCTGAAAACTACAGCAAGGCCTTCCTTGTCCAACTGGGAGTAGTTCTTTTCAGCTGCACTAAGAGTTCTGGAGACAAACCCTATGGGTCTTTCTTAGCCATCCGCCATACGATGAAAGAGTACAGCTCCCACACCGTAGGGTGATGCGTCACACGCTAAGATGAGAGGTTTGTTTGAGTCATAGTGTACTAACACACTACAGGACTGAAGTAGTACTTTGGACTCTTCAAATGCTTTCTGCTGCTTGGGCCCCCAGGACCATTTTTCTTCTTTCTTCAGCAGGGTATGTAGCGGTGCCAGCAGCGTGGAGAGCTTTGGGAGGAACCTATGGTAATAGTTCAACAAGCCCAGATAAGCTTTTAACTCCGTAACATTTTGTGGCTCAGGTGCCTCTGCAATGGCTTTCACTTTCTCTGTCAGAGGGTGTAAACCACTAGCATTGATCTTGTGGCCTAGGAACGTCACCTCTTTTTGTCATGATCTGGCCTGTTTGCTCCTCCCTAATTAGTAATTCCTCTTACGTGCCCTCTTCCTTCCCTTATAATTTATTCCCCTCACCTGTTTCCTCTGGTTTATATTCAGTTCAGCCTGAGCATTCAGTGCCAGATCATTGCTTGTCTTTCTGTCAGTCTTTCTGTTCAGTTCTATTTTATGGTTTGTGTCCTGGATCCTAGCTGCCAGTGGAAAGAGGGTTTTAGTGTTT
>NW_015152350.1:7586-10073 GCF_000732505.1 Cyprinodon variegatus
GGCGGAGCGAGACATGCATCTGGCTGTTGTCAGGTTACAAGGTTCCCCCCCTGCCGGTCAGAATACTCCCTGAACAGGTATTAATCCAAACCTCCGTTAAACAGCAAGTTTCCTGGATCAACTCTAACCAATCTGTCCTCTTCTAGTTGCTTCCCTCCTGTGACCAGCCTGACGAACCAAGACCCAGTTCACATTTTTTTTTTGAAAACCTTTTAACCATTTTCCCTGTCTCTGGAGTGTTTCTGCATGTGGGTTAGAAGATTAAACCCCAACATGACACTCCAAATGGTAAGCGTGTGTAGGTATACAAGACTTTGTGTGTATTAATCGTTACATACTTCCTGGACTCTTCATCTAATACGATCTGTTGGTATGCATGATTCATGTCTAATTTTATGAAGTGCTGCCCCCCATTTAGCTGTGCGAAAAGGTCCTCCACTTTGGGAATTGGATACTGATCCACCCGTGATGCTCTATTGACAGTGAGTTTGTAATCCCCACATATTCTAATGGAGCCATCCGGTTTCCGCACTGGGACTATGGGCGCCGCCCACTCTGCAACCTGCACTGGCTCGATTATCTTGTCTTCCAGGAGCCTCTGTAGCTCGCTTTCAACCATTGGTTTGACTGCATAAGGTACCGGTCTGGCTTTGAAGAATCATGGTTGGGCCTCCTTTTTCCACATTAATCTTCGCTGTGACCCCTTTTAGCTGTCCTAACCCTTCTTTGAACACCTCTGCATGTCTTTCGAGGATCCCCTCGAGCTGCAACTTGGGCTGGAATTCTACCTTATTCACCAACTGATCCAACATGGCTAACTCTTTTATCCAGTTTCGCCCTAGTAGATTTGGTCCTTCACCCCCCACTACTACTACAGGCAAGGTCTTTTCTTTGTTTTCATGTTGCACTTTCATTTGTGTCATGCCCAGCACTCTTAACTTCTCTCCTGTTTATGTTTTTAGTTTTAGCGAGCAGGGCTTTAATTCTGCAGTCTGTTTTCTTCCACAGTTGTGTGTACTGCTGTTTGCTTAGTATGGTTACTCCACAGCCAGTGTCAATTCCGTTTAGATTCATGGTGCGTGTGATGGCCGCGCCCTTAGTCAGCTCTTCTGACATGCTGTAAATTGTGTGAAAACTTGTGTCCTCTGTATCAATTTCTCCCTCCCCTCTAAGTTGACTCGCTCTCTGTTCCTTCCCTGGGCCCCTGCTTTCTCCTTTGTGCCCTCTGAACGTTGCCTTCTGCACATGTAAATTGCCCGCCTTCGATCTACAACTTTCTTAATAAAGCTCTCTTGCCGCAATTATGACACAGTTCAGTGGCAAACTTGCATTCAGCTCCATTGTGCTGGCCTTTGCAGCGATAACAACTAGGGAATTTGCGTTGCCTTTTTTCAGCAGATACTTTGTGGACACTTACTTGAGTCTTTGGTACACGTGCATGCAGCGCAGAGTCCTCGACTAGCTTCCCCTGCATTCCTTTTACATCTTTCGAAGCTGATTCTATCGCCTGGCATAAATCCAAAGCCTTCTCAAAAGTTAATTTTGTTTCAGATAAAAGTCGCCTTTGCATTCGGTCATCATTTACTCCACACACCAATCTGTCCCGTAACATTTCTGACAGTGCATCTTTGTAGTCACAATGTAGGGCTAATTTCCTCAATTCAGCCACATACTCAGCTATTGACTCGCTGCTCTTCCATATGCGTGAATTAAATTTAAGTCATTGCACAATTTCACTTGGTGTGGGGTTGAAGTGCTTCTTCAGCTCAGCAGTGAGCTGATCATATGTTTTTGCTTTTGGTAATTCAGGACTGACTAAATTCCTCAGCAAGCTATAAGTAGTTGCACCCACACCACTTAAAAGCACAGCTTTCCGTCTTTCTGGCTCCTTAATATCATTAGCTTCAAAGAAAAAGTCCAGCATTTCACTATACTCTTCCCAAGACTGAGTTGCATTATCAAAAGGGGTTACTGATCCGATCACAGCTGCCATCTTTACTTGCCGCGGTGGAGGTGCTGGTGGAGCCTGGTGCGGCGAGGAAACGTTGTTTTCCTCCTCAGCCTCGGCGCTGTTGAATTCACTGGAGCTTGCTTCTCCTTGACTCATCTGGGAAATTCCAATCCTTGAAATCCTCGTCGCCAATTGTGTGATATCCTACGGTGGCTGTAGCAATCATCACACCAGGTTGTTTCTTTGGCTTCGAGCCCTTTATTTTCTTATATTCACAGAACCGAACATGCCTTTAGACGTAGCGTGCTCTCTCTCTCTACTGCCTGTTTCCCTGCAGTCCTGCCTGAACATAGGTAGCTGGCTCCCCCTAGAGGCGATAACTATAATTGTTTAAAGCTACAGTGTGTAATTTTCAGCGACATCTAACGTCCAGACTGCAGACCGCAGCAACATGAACATCTCCCTCCCACTGCTTCTCCCCCCCAACAGTACGGCGAGCGTTACAAGACAAAATGTCTTCCACGACGTCCGCATCA
>NW_015152350.1:11369-25557 GCF_000732505.1 Cyprinodon variegatus
TTTTAAAACTACTGTGTCAGACCATGTTTGGACCCTTTAATCTCTCTCTGGATTTGCCTGAATTTTAATCTCCAGTTCCTTCCATAACATTATGGAACATGGTGACAGCAGGAAATGAACAAAACGAGACCTGTCCTGTTTTTAAACAACCACAGGCCTGATAATAAACGTTTTGTTTTCCAGTCCTGAAGCCGACATAGGAAAAGGTAGTTGTTGCTGAGTTTTTCTCTTTTAAAAAGAAGAATTTTTGGTTTAGATATTTAAGGTTGGTTCTAATTTCATCAGAAATGATCATACTTGACTCTAAAACATACATCTTTAGTGAAAGCCAACCAGGCCGTACATTATCACCCTCATTAGACATTTTCCCATAGATAAAATCATGTCAAGAAAGTCAGTCTGTCAGCAAGCATTTTCTTCATTGCAAGATGCAGAAAGGAATCTAATAAGAGAAAGCTATCAAGCTTTTCTTGAATAGTTGGAAGTCTATGGAAATAGAAAATAAAATAAAATATATGGCTGATCAATTTAACCCTTTACTGACTGCTGCCTCCAGGCGATTTCAGTCCTGGAGCTCCCCACCTCAGTC
The DNA here is from genome assembly GCF_000732505.1 of Cyprinodon variegatus. Lineage (NCBI taxonomy): Eukaryota > Metazoa > Chordata > Actinopteri > Cyprinodontiformes > Cyprinodontidae > Cyprinodon > Cyprinodon variegatus. The sequence goes on from NW_015152350.1 coordinate 11,959, forward strand.
CAAAAAGGTTAGCCACTTCTCAAACAAACAAAAAAAAATTGATTCTTTAATTAAAAAAGAATTTAGCACCGGAGAGAAGGAAAGCCTTACAGTATGTTGGTGCACCTCCTCCTTGTTTCCCCACAAAAAAAAGTTTTTTCAGTTTTAAACTTTTAATTTCACCTTATTTTATGCCCTACTTACTTTCTTTTCTGTAATAATTTAATAGTTTTAATTTAATTTTTTAATTTAACTTTTTTGCTATTAATTATTAATTTCCTGTAAGAGTTTAGAGTTTTGTTTCTTTAAAAGCATCACTGAATTTAAAATTCATTATTATTACTTAGTATAGTGCAGTGGTTCTCAAACCTTTTCTGTCATTCCCCACTTTGGACAAGGGGGAATTTTCAAGCCCCACCTGTCCCCATCGCCCCAACACAATGCTAATGAAATATGAAACAATCTTAAAATGTTCCAATTTTATTGAAGTAACAAGTAGTATCTAAATACAAACTATCTACATCAAATAAACAGCAAGCTCAAAAATAAAGAAAATAAAAATGCAGCTGTGTCAAAATTTGTATCATACGGAGCCCCCTAGGGGACATGGGGAATTTTTTTTCTTTTGCGTCCCCTCGCAAAACTTTTGCGTCCCCTCGCAAAACTTTTGCGTTCCCTCGCAATACTTTTGCATTACCTCGCAATACTTTTGCGTTCCCTCGCAAAAACTTTTGCGTTACCTCGCAAAACCTTTTGCGTTACCTCGCAATAGGGCTTGGTCGTCGTGACCATGTTGACGGCGCACTTTACGGCTTCCTTAGACTATTGCCTGTGTTCTCCCTCTCAGCCGTGTTTTATTTCGTTTAATTTCACCGTAACTTGATTTCAACCATGGTAAACCGTTGCTGTATTGTGGGCTGTAACAGCGCATCACATGATCGCCGAGGGAAAAACCTACAAAATGGGATAACTTTCCACCGCTGTCCTGCCTGGAGGCGCAAACACGGAGACCAAGTTTCACAGATAACAAAAAGTCGTCGGCTAGCTTGGATCGCGGCTGTAAGACGACAGAACAGAACTTTCCACAGTATCCTGATGTCAATGCGAGTGTGTTCCCTGCATTTTCATTCTGGTAAGTTAAAGATGCACGGTTTTATTTTATAGCCTACAGTGTTTCCTTCCTTCATCCGTGGCACCACATACATGCATGAACGCGCGCCCAGAGACTGTTGATATAGCATTNTGAAAACTTTTATAGTGAGTAAATATGAATATTAATATATAAATAGAGAAAGATATAAATTTTCCCACAACAACAGCCTGCCAAATGTTGAAAGGGCACTGTTATCCAGCAAGGCGAGGTAAATTCATGTTATGCATATCGTGTCATGATATTTGAGTTGCAGAAAGATTCATGCCACAACACAAATTAGCTCAAAACGCAGAGTTGTGGAAGTAAACATTTATATAAATCCTTACTGAGTCAATGCTATGCAGATTATATATGTAGATATGTAGATATATGAACCAGCTTTGACATCTAGAGGCAGATGCATCGCTCTTTTTTTTCTTTTCTTTTTTAAGTAATCAGCTTTTTCAATCCCTACATGAAACATCCTTTCTGAACACAATCACAGATCATTAAACTGTCAGGTGAATAAATGAACAAATAACCCAAATATAACATCATTTGGCAATATTTTAAGTGAGTAATTAATCTTTTATGAAAATAATCTTGAGATCTAACGTAAAAAATGTAAAAATACACAAATAACACTTGCAATTAGTATCAATATCATTTGAGTATCATAACAATGACAATGACAGTCAACATTATGAGTTAGTATCTCATAATAAAGACGTACCATTTTTTTTTTTTTTTTTTTTTCAAATGGGGCCTCCATTTCGGCAGCCTGAAATGTATTTTTTGCTGGCAAAAATGTAATTTAGGATATTAATATGTACATTTCTGGCTAGTAGGAAGGTAGTTTTGACCAGGAAGAATCTTATTTTAGAGATCAACAAATGGAACAATAGAGAGGACAGCGCTTCTAATAAATGTCAAAATGGCCTGCCCTAGCGTCGTGCTGGGTTGACAGACTGGAGGGATCTGATGGCACGTGCTGGATCTAAGGGCCAAACCATTTACTGCAATTTCACGGGGGGTTAAATGCAGGTCTTATAAATTATCTTTGTGAGAACACAAAGATAATTTATTTCACTGCTGGATTTTCTTTTTCTATTTTCTAAAAATATTGTGGGAAAAATCTTTTCCTCTTTTTGGTCAGCCTCTTCCTCTTCCTAACAATGAAAACTAACAGTGGTTAAACTGTTTAACCGTTACCAAGGCAACCTACGACCCGTTAGCCCGACGTTAGTTGCTACCTACATTTTTCAGTTGAATGTTACATTGGTTTTGTAAAGATGTGATACTTTATTTGACAAAATGGTACACGAAGATTTGCGAGTGGAGTGGATTCGACAGAGGGTCACAGCCGGGTTCAATTTAACTAAATATCCAGAATCATTCGATGAACTGGTCAGCCGTGGAGGCGGCGAGGAAGAGCAGAAAATTATCCGTTTTCTGAACTTGGTCACCGATGAGGATTCGTCGATATGTCTCCTCATCTATCAAACAACTAGAGAGGAAGAAGTAGAAGTCCCCCTGGGTATGGCCAGTTTAATGATGATTTTATTATTTCATATTTTTATAAACGAAGTCAGTTACCTAAGGACCTATGAGAAGTCGAGTTCGCATTAGTGATAAGGTATATATATAAATATAAACTTAATTGATATAAGTTTTCAATTTAAGCTTAATAAAATAAGTTGAATCAACTTGATTCAGTTACTTGTTACCAATTGAAGCAATTCATTCAAGTGAAGCTGCATTTAGTTTTTAGGGTATATGATTTAGATTCTTTTCACATGCTTTTTATAGAACAGAATCTCTTTAAAAGACATATTTCTTTTGGTCTGCATGAATGTTAGCAACAGCATTTTTATTTTTCAAGAGCAAATGAGAATGTAATCTTTAAAAAACACTATTTGAAAACGATGCAGTAAACTCAGTCTGGAAGAAAAAGAAAAAAATGAGAGAATTCAAAAAAGTTTATTTCCCCTTTCAAGAGAAATAAATCCCTCTAGCTTTGAATTTTCTTTTAGCATTCACTCAAATAAAAAAATAGATTGAGATTCACTACTTTATTTTCATACATACCTCATTGAACACAACCAGAGTCTATAACACACAGACATCAGCTCTCAAATGAATATATGTTCTATTAATTAAACTTCACAATAACACTATAACAATGTAGATTTGGTCCGCTGGCATGAACCTGAGTCACTGCGTTTGTGTCACGCATGACTCTGTTAGCTCCAAAATCTGAAGCAAAGGTAGTGAAGAGCAGGAGATCGGAGTACTCAAACATTTTCTCCTTAACTGGCTCAATCTTTGACAGTTCAAATTCATGGGTTGTCCTGTATTATATTGGGTGGATGCTATTAGAACAAACCCATGTGGATTGAATTTGATTTGATGTTGTGCTGACAGCACATACAGAAAAAAGTTACACAACCTTCCGTTTACATTGTTTTTAATCTTTGGGTTTTATGGAAAGTAGCAAGTCTTTTCAAGTCAAAAAGCTCAAGTCCAAGTAAAGTCTTTCCTGACTGTACCTGCAGCGCAGCGAAGACATAGGATTTTACCTAGAGAAGCTAAATAAGCTTTAAAAATGCAGCATCAGCATTTTGTCGGAATGGGAGGTGGGGGTGCTTCCCCGAAACTGCAATTTCAAATTGGAAGAAAATGATAATAGGAAAATATTTCATGTTGTCATGATAGGGTGGAGGTTTTTGAGGACCCAAATGCAGAGATCAGGAGACAGAGGTGAGTCTTGAAGATTTAATAAGGCAACTGAGTCAAAAATCCAAAGTACAAAATACAAGGAACCAAAAACAAAACCCCCAGAAAACTTCAGGGGAAAACCCACATGGAGAGCCAGAGATGAGGAAGCATCAAAACAACAACAAGGAACCAACACTGAGTGACTGCAGAGGTGGTGTATATATGGGGAACAGAACAAAGGATGGACTAATATGAATATGAATACGGAGCAGGTGTGAGTCGAACTAACTAGAAGGAAGCCAAAGGGAAATGAAACAAGCACTAGGGGGTAACAGAGAGTAACTAAAGACTTCTTGAATATAATGAAAAATAAACCAAAGATCAACAAAACAGAATAATTAATAACTGAAAGCTAAAAACTCAGAGTCAAAAAGGGGAGATCCATAACACATGTAACTTAAATATCAAACTTTTGTCTAGTTTTTCTTTAAAAACATTTTTTGTTGAAACAGAAAGAAGATGGTCTGGGCCATAACTTAAAAGGAGGGCCTTATTCTGGGTTCCTTAACCCGGTAGCCCCTCCCTTTCGATGAGTTTGGTTCTTTAAATGATAAAAGCAGTTACGAGCTAACTGTTTTACCATTATTCATGATTACATTTTATTAAAAGTAGAAACATATTATTTCATTAAACAGTGAATTGTTGTCTATTCTCTTAGAGAGGAAACATGGAGACTCCTCAGACCCTGACCAGGCATTCACATGCGAAACCAAAACCCCATCTGACGCAGATGAGACAGATAAGCAACAAGTAAGAAGTCATGATAAACTGTTCACTCGTGTCTTAGCCTCATGTTTTGGATCAATTTTGCCATGAACTAAACTTTTCATATTTCCGGCTTGATGTATTTTTTAGGCAACAGAAGTCAAAGTGGTCTACCACAATGAGCTTCATGTAGCTGTAAACCAGAGCTTAAAGCAGTCTTTGAAATGTCGGTGTATATACTTTGTCAGAAATACAAAGGGTAAGAAACTATTCAGTGCTGAAATATTTGAAAAGGTTTAAGCCAACAAGAGCCATGCCGATGCAGTGAAATGTTGTTTATATTTTCAACAGACACTATTGATAAGCCAAAGGACATGAAAGAAGCTCACATCCAAATGCCACGACTGTTGGATGTCCACATGCATTGCAGAGACATCCAACAGGCTCTAGAGAGCAGACTTGTTCGTGTAAGTTTTATAAAACATGTTGGATAGAATTCTGACCCCAGCTGCAAACATTAAACTATAAGGACTGTATAATCTCTCCTAACATTGAACCTATTCGCTATATTTTTACTGTCTCTCCTTAGGTGTATATGCCCTTGTTCACTTCACACCAGATGTCAAATACTGGAGCGCGTTATCAGAGCAAGGAAGATTATTTGCAGCAGATGTGTAAAGATGGTGAAGAGCGGAGTTTGGATAAGTCAGTCGGAAAACTTTTGGCTCGTGATGAACTGCTCCATAGCACAACCAAGTTCCTGGCCAGCGTCAATGCATTTCAACTGCACCTTCAAATAGCAGGTTTGTGTTTTTTTTTTCATATAAAAGAGCATTGCTACCTGTAACTCAATGCAACTAACCAGCTATGTACTTATGCCCTCAGAATAACTAAAGGTTTCTTTGCATATTTGTGTTTTTTTTTCATGTTTAATGATCTCTGTATACATGTAATAAAAAAACATATTATCCTATTATAAAATTATGCAATTTATTACACCAATATACCTTTATTCATGTAAAATAATGGATCATAAATTGCTGGGGGAATGTCTCATGAGCAAAAGCAACCAAATCTTTGCTGGGTATAATAGATGCTTAGGATAAAAACACCTTTACAGTGATGTCATCAGTGACTTTGCAAACACAACAGGTTTTAAAGAGTATTGAGGTAAATTTAGTAACAAAAATAGGTCAAAGTCCTGAAAATACATCTTGCCTGGAGCCATCTGACATGTTTGCCTCGATACAGAAATATTTTGGACCAATGAATGCAGTGACGTGCATGACGTCAACGTGTCAATCAGAGGTGGAAGGCTAAAGCAAAACAAACATGGCTGTCCTGTTTTGGCTGCAACACCCTCTATTTTGTTTTGAAAAACGAGGGAAAGAACAAAATTTTTGCCTTTGTGGATGGGAAAGATGTTTGGGTGTTCCCTCTGACCTGATTTTGTAAGAGTTAAATTTGTGAGTTAACTCTGTTGGTTATGATAGAAAACAAGCTGCTACTGCAGCTGTGAATTGCTCTAGACTTGACATTGGAAGCAGGCACCCAATCTACTCAAAGAATTGTATTCAGTGTCCCTCCTTTTTGCAAATACTTTCTACTGGAACCTTCCCAGATTAATACATGTAGTTCAGACAACGCCCAAGTCGGTCCTTGAGGGCCGGTTTTAGAGTTTTCCCTGCTTCAGCACAGCTGATTTACATTGCTAGTTAATTAACAGGCTTTTTGCTGAACTGCAATCATCAGAATCAGCTGTGCTAAAGCAGAGAAACCTCTAACAGCGGACAGCGGCCCTCGAGGACCGACTTTGGGAATGCCCAATGTAGTTCGATTTGAATTCAGTTAGACATTTTCAGTTAGGTTGTTTTGCTCCAAATAGTTTGAAGGGGTTTAATGATGTAATTATGGCCATTTTTATCTAATTTTTTTAATTTCTTTGTTATTTTTGCACTACAGGTTATTTTTGCACTTTTGTGTTGTAATAGGAACGAAAAAATATAAACCCCATGACACTTTAACTGTAATTTAACTGCAATCTAGTTTGTTTTACATTTAATTACATTAGATGATACATAAACTTGAATGTAAGAGTTACAATACATTTAGGACCAAACATAGAGGATCTCCAAATCAAATCTTGCTGAGGGCCCTCTGGAGTCTTGCCCCACCCCTGTAAAAAAACAAGAACATTTTATCTTTAATAGCAAAATAGAGATTTAACAGTACCCAGCTATGTTAATCATGTTAACCATTCAAAATTTAGTTTTTTTAACACCTTTTTGCTGGGTTATCTTTTGAAAATTATAAATCCAACCATCCATTTTATGCACCAATATTCCTGCTTGGGTCACGAGGGGTGCTGGTGCCTATCTCCAGCTGTCTACGGGCGAGGGGCGGGGTCCACCCTGGACAGGTCGCCATTCCATCGCAGAGACAAACAGGACAAACAAACAGTCACACCTAAGGAGAATTTAGAGAAGCCAATTATATTAAAACAACAGTCATCCTTTTGGACTGTGGTAGGAAGCTGGAGTACCCGGAAAGAACCCACGCATGCTCAGGGAGAACATGCAAACTACATGCAGAAAGGAACCCAGACCCTTCTTCCTGCAAGGCAACAGTGCTACCCACTGGTCAACTGTACAGCCCTAAATTTATAAACCAATAATTTAATTTACAAACTGAGCAGTCTTTGTGAAGAAAATTAAAATGCAGTCCTGATGATTTATTTTAAATAGTTTTTATAAGGTGAAAATTGAGCTTTATTTTGAAAATGAAAAAGCATTTTTAGTGATCCATTTCAATTTGAAAACACATTTGCTTCCTTAGAAAAGCATTACACTGAGAGGTGTGTACAGTGAACGTCTTTGAGCATAACACCAGTGGTTATTTTGCTGCACAAAATTTAAAATCTCGTAATAATTTTTGCAATTTAAACAAATCCAATTGTATGCAATGGACATGTAAAAGGATATAGACTACAGTTGTTTTTGACAGGTCAAAGCCAAGGGCTTCAATTGCACTATAAAATATATATTGGGGGAAATATTTAGAGCAACCAAAACAAATGTATTGTTTTTACTTATTTTATCTGTAATCATTGAGAAGAAAAAAGACAATTTCCATTATATGAGATTTATCTTTCCTAGATGAAAATAGATTCAAAATCCCAGACGTCGACTTGAAACCGGAGGTGGATGTGCTGCTTAAAAATCCAGAGGTGTTGGAGACCTTAGAGCAGAGTGTGATGAACTGGCAGAGTCAGATTACTGTTGCAATGGAGGAACTGCAGAACAAAACACACCAGGTTAGAATTCATATTTTTGTTTTGTTTTGTTTCATTCTTTGTTTTGTCTTTAAGCATAATCTTGTCTGAGAAACGTTGGAAAAAGCCACAGATTTGCAAAGCTGGTTAAAACCAACCTTTTAACTAACTTTGTTAGAAACAACAAAGTAAGATAATCTTAGATCACTTCTAAAACATTCCTTTTCTAATTTTCCTGCAGGGACCGGGGCCTATGGCTGACATACAGCTTTGGCAGGAGCGTGCTTCTGTCCTCAATGCTCTGAGTGACCAGCTTAAACAGCCCGCAGTAGAGAAGATCATCAAGGTGATGAACAAAGCAAACGCAGCCTGTATTCACACCTTCAATGAAACAACTGCAGAACTAACAAAATACTTCATGGAATCCAATAATAATCGGAACTTTCTTGGAATACTGGAGAGACACTTTACGGTAAGATGGCTCTATTCTTTAAGCTTCATTTTCAAAACATTTCCTATGCTACGTTCACACCGCAAGCAGCAGGAGCAGCAAAAATGCGCGCACTGTTTTATTTTTTATGCTTGCACAAGTTAAATTCTGCTACGTGGCTGAAGCATCTTTGCTGCTTTACCTGCACGGTCGAAAAGTGGGTCTGATGCGCATTGGGCGGAGCTACCCTATTCTTTCATTCCCTCCAACAATGGCAGCTATTTTTGCTGTGATCAGAGAGTAAAAAGTAGTTTTAATATGTTTGTAAGTGAAAAAGTCCAACTCAAAGCTTCCTCTGTGCAGTCAGTTCATCCAGATTACCATCCTGCCTTCAAATATTATTTCGCTGTCAGAGCTGCATAGACCCTGTACACTGGAATCCCGTTCAACAGCAGCCTCTGGCGCGGTCACCTCTTCGTGGTTTTCCGCTACTGTTCGCGAGATGTTAGCGTTTTGTCACATATTACATGTCACATGTCACTAACCCTAAAATTGAACATATTTTGCTGGCAGGTTTCAACATTTTAAGTTAATTTAGGCGTTAATAAACTGTCTCAGGGGAGTGATCATAGTAATCTGCATCAGCAGTGTTGTGTCTGACTCCCTGCCATCTCCCAGATCAGCTTCTCTGATTGGTTGATGTGGCGCATTGAGCAGCATAAGTTCAATTTTTCCAACTCCAGCAGCTGCTGCTTCTGAAGCGCATCGCTCGCATCCGATGCTCAGAAGCTCATGACGTGCTGCTTCAGCTGCTCAGACGTGCTGCAGCTCAAAACGCACTGCAGTACCTTTTGTTATGCTAAGATGCGCATCAACCATTGACTTTGCATTTAAACTAGCTGCTCCTGCTGCCTCTGCTGCTTGCAGTGTGAACGTAGCATTGCACACACAGACTCCTTTCTTTAAAAACTAGTAAAAGCAGAGCTTGCAGGAAATTCTCATCGGGTGTGATCCTCATTGTCACTGACTTTTGCAGAATTTTGCATCGGGTGAAAACTTTGCTATGATCCGTGACACCATCCCTGATCTCATGGGGATTTTGAAGATCGTGTGGTTAACGTCTCTCCACTATAACTATAATGAAAGAATGGTCCCTCTGATGGAGCGCATTGCTTGGCAGCTGTGTGAGCGTGTGGTTCAAGGAATCAATATTCATGAAATATTCAAGTATGTCTTCTCTTTCTTGTTTCCTGAAACCTGGAGAAATGATTCTATTTAACTGGAATTATTTGAATGTGAGCATATTTGACTTTGTTGTATTTGATTGGATCAGCTTGAATTGAATTTATGGAATAGATTTGAGCTTTCTATTAGGGACGTCCCGGTCCAACATTGATATTTGTCTGATATCAAGAAGATAAGGTCAATACTCAAAAATGCAATATCGAGACTGAATTTGATCTAATTTGCTTTTCAGAATTTCCACAAATTATCTTATTTAATTATTTAGCCCTGTATAATTAAGCAAAAAAAAAAAATAAATAAATAAGTGTGTACTACTTTTTAAAATAGTTAGCTTCCTAATATGAAAGGATTGTCCAGGATATTTTCTATTTAATCAGTGTTCTTTATTTATATAAGAACTTGAATATTTTCTCTTGTACAGTGAAAACAGGGAAAAAGCAAAGTGCAAAGTGCTTGAGGCAAAGCAAGCCCTGGAGCAATGGAAGATGTCGTATTTTGAGACACGGGCTGAGATTGAAAAGTTAGGCCGAGCCCCTCGCTGGGAATTTGATCGTAAAAGACTTTTTGAAAGGTCCGATTACGTGGCTTCAATCTGCCAAGACCTGGGCAAGGTTTTTCAGGTGAGTGTACAGCCACATTTTCCCAGTCTCATGTTGACAAAACACAAATTCTACACAACTTAGTTTAAGTCAATGCCATATATGTTTTAATGGATTGCTGTGGATTGTTCAGGTGCTGGAGGAGTACCACAACATCATTTTTCTAGAGCTTACTGGAGTCCACCATGTCAACAAGGTGCTAAAGAAAGTGGATGAGTTTGTTTTGCCCTTTCAAGAAGCCAACTTTAACCCTTTTAACATGTCGAAAAAATACATTTGGAAAAAGATTATTGAAGACACAGTGAAGGTGGGTTAAGAACATTTGATAGAAATAATTGTTACTGTCATGTTACTGTCGAGGAATACCTAGTGCAGGCAGGAGGCAGGCAGCTGATTCAAATTAATGTTATACATCACATGCAATAGAGGGAAAAGGCTGCTGGGATGAACAGGATGATCTGAGCAAGACTCTTAAGGCGGGGAGCAAGGTTTTATTGTTAACTAATGCTACGTTCAGACCGCAAGCAGCAAAAACGCTCGTGCTGCTTAATTTTTTATCCTTGTACAAGTTTAGTTCTGACGCGCAGCTGAAGCATCTTTGCTGCTCTAGCTGTGCGGTGGAAACAATGGCATAAATATCGGAAAGCAGAGACTGCAGTTGCTTAGGGGCCCCCAACCTCTTAGGGGCCCCGTCACTGACACCTGGTAGGCCCCCTACGCAATTGTGGACTAGGACGTCTTTTTGCAGATGTAATGGGGCGAAAAATGTGTACTTCATATAGGGCCCGCCCACATAATGTTGCTTATGGGCCTATTGTTGTGTCGTTACGCTATTGGGTGGGAAAGTGGGTCTGATGCGCGTTGGGCGGAGCTACCCTATCCTTTCTTTGCCTGTAACAATGGCAGCTATATTTGCTATGATCAGTGGTTAAAAAGTAGTTTTAATATGTTTTTAAGTGAGAAAGTCCACCTGAAAACTACATCTGTGCAGTTTGTTCATCAAGATTAAGATCTTGCCTTCAAATATTATTTCGATGTCGGAGCCGGTCAGACCCCCACATACCGTTGGTGCTCTGTCACTAGGAATCCCATTCAACAGCAGCCTATGGCCCGGTTGTCTGTTCGCTGTTTGCCGCCGCGGCTGGAAGGCGTTTTCACATACATAATCCAAACTGCAGGCACCAGGATAATAAAAGTCAACATGTTTTGCCGGCAGGTTTCGGCATTTTAAATTAATTTAGGCGTTAATAAATTGTTTCAGAGGAGTGATCTGTACCATCAGCGATGTGCCTGTCTCCCTGCCATCTCCCAGATCAGCTTCTCTGATTGGTTAATGTGGCACGTCAAGCAGCAAAAGTTACATTTTCCCATCTTCAGCAGCTGCTGCGTTTGCAGTGCGTCCCGTGCGTCAGATGCTCATAAGCTCATGAAGTGCTGCTTCAGCTGCTCAAAACGCACTGCGGGACATTTTGCTGCGCCTTATTGCGTGTCAACCATTGACTTTGCATGTAAACTAGCTGCTCCTGCTGCCTCTGCTGCTTTAGGTGTGAACTTAGCATTAAACTAATGAAATAAAGAAAACTGGATAAAAGAAAAATGGAATTAAAAACCAGACCTTGCAACAAAAATCTGAAATCTTAACTGGACCTCTATCGATTCTACAAAACTAATTAAATGAGTGAGTCAGAGATGAGTTCTTGTAGATTTAATGAAAATCTGAGGTAAACATCCAAAACACAAAAATACTGAGAACCAAAAAACCAGCAAACGTCAGGGAAACTCATGTGGGGAGCCAGTGACAAGGAAGCAACTAACAACAACATTGAACCAGCACTAAGGAACTACACGTCGAGTCAGAACAAAGACTGGCGTAATCAGATGATATGGAGCAGGTGTGGATAGAGGTGACTAGAAGGGAGCTAGGGGAAAGGAGACAGGCACAAGGGGGCAACAGAGAGTTACCAAAGACTGGCTTAAATCTAACATAACTGCATCCTTTTGCCCATTTTTAAAAAACGAAAAGCTGGTTATTCCATGATTATTATTTTGCCTCATCCTGCTGCTTCTGGTTGATGTCATGCATTTCACTGGTTCAAAACATTTCTGTCTTGAGGCTTTTGCACGTTGTGTTATTTTCCATGTTTTTTTTTTTCTCAGGCTGTGAATGATGAAGTTATCAACTTTGTTGATCTGAATTTTGAAAACCTGCATTCTTCAGCTGCTGCCTTTAAAATGCTGCAGAAAGCCAAAAAGATCATTACCAATGAGACCATTTTCAACGATTTGATGAGGAGAATAACTGACAATGTCGTGAAACTGTACTGCAGAGAGGTGATGTACTTAAAGAGGGAAAAAAAACGTATAATTTTGCCATTTCCTTCAAATTGGTTATTTTTTTATCCAAAGCTTCAAGTGCAAATTATTTGGTCCACATCAGTTTAAAGGTCATTGGATTAGATATATGGGTAAAATGTTGTAGGGTCCTTATGTTTTGCTCATTTGCTGCATCTGATCAGTTTCTTCTTCGTCTTTTTTTTTTTTTTAACTGCAGCATTTTGTGTTGATCCTGTTATAGGTGGATTGCATGATAGAAAACTTTGAAGCAGAGAAAGAACAACCGCCTCTGATAAAAATTGGGCCTCCTGCTGCTGGAGCTATAACTTGGGCTCGGACTCTTGTCGGTCAAGTCGAACAAACCCTCCTTCTCTTCCTAAAAGAACCAGATATCATTAGCAGTGAACAGACCTCAAAGGTAAAGCACTTTACAATCTCATGTTTTTTTTTTACATTTAATGCAAGAATTCAGGAAGCCTATAAGTAACAGAACCCTTTCTGACTTTTTTGTTGGTGTTGTGATTAGGCCAAAGACAAGTGTAGGGAATTGGCAAAGCGCACCAAGGACTATGAGCGAAAGAAGTATGAATCTTGGAAGCAAGAGGCACTGGACAAATTATCCACAGTACTGAAAAAAAAAGTGCTGATTAGGAAAGTAGCTGGAGAGACGGTAAGCAGCACTATTAGATGTTATTGTTATTTTTGGAAAGAATTATCTATGTCAATATTTATACAGTACCTACCTTCACACTGCAGGTAAATGCGACCAAAATCCAAATCCTTTGCCCATTTGGAACCAATGTCTGACTTTTTCAGCCCAACGGCCCAATTCAGTCTTTTCTCTTCTAAAATAAACAAAAAACAAACTAACTGTGCTACTTTAATGTGTGGTGCTTAACCTGATACAGTTAACACATCTGCAGAATTCTCATGTTGCATTTCATCCAACTCTCAGGTTTTTTCAGACTCAGGCACAGCTGTCTGTCTGTCTGTCTGTCTGTCTGTCTGTCTGTCTGTCTGTCTGTCTGTCTGTCTGTCTGTCTGTCTGTCTATCTATCTATCTATCTATCTATCTATCTATCTATCTATCTATCTATCTATCTATCTATCTATCTATCTATCTATC
>NW_015152350.1:25567-61587 GCF_000732505.1 Cyprinodon variegatus
TATCTATCTATCTATCTATCTATCTATCTATCTATCTATCTATCTATCTGTCTGAAATTAAAGATGTACTCCTAAAAGCAGTTGCTTTTTGTTTTTTTTCTAGGACTTGAAGACGACCGGAACAAAACGAAATAAGAATGTTCAATACTCTGTAAACTTTGCTCCTGAAATCCTTTTTGAAGCCCAGTACCTTTCATATATGGGCCTCAGTCTTCCTAAGTTGATTGTAATCTTTGCCCTTCTGGAGCAACGCATTTTAAGGTGGTAGCTCTCCCTAGATCGATCAGATCAAACTGCCACAACTACACTGTTCTGTCACCCTCTTTACCTTTGCTTAATTTTTTGTTTTGTTGTTGTTTTTTTGTTTTTTTTTTAGTTATGTGGACAACCTGTGGAAACTGGTCAACCAGTATCAGTCTGTGATGGACAGTGTGAGCGAAGTTCATCTGCAAATGCTGTCGTCGCAAATACAGAGAGTCAATGATGAGATGGAGTATGGATGCACAAGACTGACCTGGAAATCTCTGGGTACCTAGCTGTATTAGCTACATCTTATATATTCCCATTTGGAACTCCTCTTCCTCTCATAACAATCTTAATTGCTTGTGAAACAGATTGAGAAAGATGTAGAAATGTGTCAGGAAACTGACCCGTTCAGCTGTATATCTATGATGAAAATTTCACACTCATATCTCCAATTTGCTCTGTAACCCAATGGCAGGGGAACTCCTGATGTTTAAAACTTACCCCAAACCTTTGATGGCACATTATCATTTTTCCCATTACTACTGACATTTGCACAAGAAAACTGATGTTTTCAAAACAATTAGTATTAACTGCAGAAGTTTGTTGATAACCTGCAAAATGGGTAGCTCATTCCTCAAAAGGAAATATTTATCAGAATCAAAGTCAGAATTACTTATTTATTACTTGTTTCCAGAAACATATATATATTTATGTTTATGCCACCAAATGTGTCGTCATAAAGCTAAAGTAGAATGACTTTTTCATGTTTTCATTATGAAAGTGTTAATCATGGGGGGTGGGCATGGAATATAAAGATGAATATTTAATAAATAACATTGCTAAATATGATTTCATTTACCCAGATAGCTCTTGGATTGTTGCTCGCTTCACACAAATGCTCAAAAATTGATCAAATCATGTTAAAACAGCGATGTCTGTGCATATTTGGAATACGTTCACAACATCTATTTAGAATGATAAAACGTATCAAGAAAAAAATCATTCAAGTCAGCAGCAAGTACCTCAGGTACCAGTTTTTGTGTTTAAACAAAAACTGGAAGAATAACTGAGTATAAAACACTGAATATGTCTGTTTTTATATTTTTACTGTATATGCTCTTTGCAATTTACATTTTTTGTAATGTGCAAAAGAAAACAATAAAATAAAACCCTATTTAAAACACACATTAAATATTTTAGGGTAGAGGTGAGTATAGAAATGAGCATACAACACAGCTGTACTGTAAATCACATATTTACATTTATACACTCCTCACCATCTGGCCACAGTTTCATCTACACCACACCAAGTATTTCCTGCAATGCAATAAGGAATGCATCTCCTCGAGTGGAGAATCCACTCTCTGCAAGACTGTTGTAATGTTTCCACATTCTGCATCCCTGGCTGCTAGCAAGGAGGAGAAAAACCTCTATTGGATTTACGCAGAGGTGACAAAAATATTAATGGTTATTACTCAAGTACGAGTATAAATCCTACTTTTGTAGAGGTTAGAGTATCAACTTAAGAATTTTGCTCAAGTAATACTGCAAAAGTATTATTTTTAAAACTGCTTAAAGTATAAAATTAAGTGTAATGCTAAAAAAAAAACTTACACTGAGCTACACTATTGAAGGGACATTTTTCTACAATTCTGGATGACAAATTCCTGATACTTAATTTTCTTAATTTTATAACTAATGGTAACTGACAAATGACAAAACTTAACATCATCCTGCAAAAAACTACCTACTTTTGCTTTGTGACAAATAACAAGTTTGTGAAGGACTGAGTCCAACCATAATTAAATTCATTGTCAGGATGAAACAAATTATTTTGGTGTTTTAAATTTTTTTAAAATACCAACAGGCCATAACAAAACTTAGCTTAAATGAAGAAAACTAACAAGTATATTTAAAAAAAAAAATGTAAGCAGTAGAAAATAAACAATTGCAAAATAAATGTAAGGAGTAGAAGTAAAAAGTTGTCTTTAAAAAAATTACTCTTTCAACCATTTTATTGTCATTATACTGTAAGTACAGAGCAACGAAATTAACTTTCTGCATTTAACCCATCCCCTTGGGGAGCAGTGGGCTGCCATTGAGGGGGGGCACCTGGGGAGTTGTGTGAGGTTAAGGGTCTTTGCTCAGTTACACAGAGTAACTGGCAAGTAAGTGGCAGTCTGTGGAAGTGGGGCTCGAACTCAGAACCTCAGGATTCCAAGCTCTATGCCCTAACCACTAGGCCTCCACTCCCCCATCTCTGCATTTAACCCGTCCCGTTCAGGAGCAGTCTGGGGTTAAGGGTCAGGAACCCAGAGTGGAGGTTGTGGAGATTGAACCGGGTACTTGCAACCTTTCCAGAGCAAAAGCGCACTGCTCTAACCCACTGGGCCAACACTCCTCTTGCTAGGGTACAAATAGTCAAAATTTCTTCTTAAGTAAAGTAACAACTTACAAATACGTTTACTTTTTACTTGACAGCACTGGATGTAGGAAACATGAATAGGGATTATTCAGGATTAGGAATTACAGTTAATTTTGACATGATGTAAGCTAATGATAATGTTATACAACAGCAGAGTTATATGAAAGCATCTGATGCATGTCCAAAAGCATATGCTAACATGTTGAATCATACCAAAGTGACTAAGACAAAATGCAAACAGTGTCACCCCCTAAAGTCAGTGTGTTAGACTTCAACTGTTACATTTTTTGAGTGATTGAGAGAGTATTTTTAAAAATATGGGAACACATGGTGCACATGATTCACAGCAATTTATCTATTTATTTTTTGTATTAAACAATTTGTTTTTACTAAGGTATACAAAGCATGCCAAAGTTTCTACCCATGCATTATATGTTTTTGTTACTTCACATTTTGACCATATCATCTAGACTTTGCATTTGGCAATGTTTCTGATATTCTCCAGTTGTTGTAAGTTCATACTATGCCTGTGAAAACTGTAGATATTTGGGGGCAATAGTTGTGTCAGGTTCAGAGTCACTGAAATTCCCTCTCATCAGTTTGGTTCTCAATATAAAGTCATCTTCAACGCATCAGTATTCCTAAATCCATTTATTTGTCTCAGAGAGACAAACTTGTTATTTCTGTTAACAGACAATCAAACTAGTGTGTGTCTAACTAAGTGACTGAGGTAATATTTGGAAGATAA
Organism: Cyprinodon variegatus; assembly: GCF_000732505.1. NCBI lineage: Eukaryota > Metazoa > Chordata > Actinopteri > Cyprinodontiformes > Cyprinodontidae > Cyprinodon > Cyprinodon variegatus. The sequence goes on from NW_015152350.1 coordinate 28,987, forward strand.
TTTGTCCATATACACATAATTCTGTAGTATTATATGGTGTGCTTTGTGCTTGTTTTTTTAGGAATACCCAACTTCATCAGCAGAGGTTTGCAGAAGGTCTCTGAGTTAGAATCCCTGGTCAAGAAGATTATCAACAATGAGAGGCAACTAGAGTCCAAGTTACATTTTATAACGATGGCCAACCTATTGAAATATCCAGCACCAGACACATCAAGTGCCCTACCAGGTAAAGCTGGAAGTTTGTATTATTTACGGTACAAAAAAAGGCCTTTGGGAATATTGAAATTCATATAGTTTAATTTGCTTTAAAATTTTTATTTTGCTTTAAAAGGTCCTAAGGAGTTCTGTGGACGTATTGCAGAAGAGCGGGTCAAAACATTGGCCTTACTTCTTGATACATACACTGAAATCGGGATCCTCATCACTCAGACAGAATTTTATATCCTTGAAACCAGCAGCGGAAAAGCTGCATGTATGGCAAGTTACTACATGCACTGGGAGCAGAAAGTGTTTGAATCTCTGATAAAGATGGTGCTGAGGTATAGTACCCTGAAATTAATTTTTTTGTCAAAGCCTCCTTTTCTGTTTAGTTGTTCTGTCTTTCATGTTGGATTTCCTTTAAGGAGTCTGAAAGAGTTTGACGTGGCACTGATGGGGAAAACACCTTTGTTCCAAATTGACGCCATTCTGTCGGTCCCCGAGATTGAGTTACAGCCCCAAAGTAATAAGATCTACTCACTGATCATGCAGTCCATCAGGGAATGCATAGAGAGCACTAAAGTAAGACCATCACAAATCTTTAAGCATTTAGTCATTTAGAAAGATAATATCTGCAGTTTACACCACACTGTGTCTAAACTTACTGCGTCCTTCCCCTCTTAAGGGGTTTACACGCTGGATTCAGAGGACCTGCATCAAATGCCCACCACAACAAGTGGATGGTGAGCAGGAGATGGTAACTTTCTCCTTCCTCAGTGATGTCTGGGTGGACTCTTCCATAATTGAGACTGCTAAGACTGTTTCTGAAAACATCAAGGGGCTGCTTCTGTCTCTGGATCAGCACCTTAACAGCTGGAAACAGTATCGACCTCTTTGGGAATTAAACAAAACCCTCGTCAATGAAACATTTGCTGCAAAGAACCCATCCTGTACTATGTATGACGATAAGCTACAGTTTTTTGCTCACATAAAACAGAAGGTTATGCAGGAACCTGGATCCATAACCAAAAACAGCATCTATCTGAACTTTAAACCTCTGGTGACCACAATTAAGGACTTTGCAGACTCCTGGATCACTTCTCTTGGTAGCTTGCTAAACAAACCTGCCAAAGACGATGTTTTCAACTTGAAGGACCAACTCATGGTACAAAAAGATTAACACACTCAAACTTTTTATGGTAAAAGTCGTTTGGTCTAATTTGCATCCACTGTCTGTGCCAAAAAAACAGCAACTCGATACGAAGCTGAAGAGAAGCATTGGCACATTTGATGACCTCAAGGTTGTTTTATCGACCATTTCAGACATCAGTGACATGTCTCTAGATGTGGAAATCAGATTAACTGATATCGAGGAAAGGTACAGAACTTTGGCCCAGCACAATGTGAAGGTAATGTCTCAGATGTTCATTTCTTATTTAGGAAACTATTGTTGTAGATTTGTAAAACTGTGGATTTCTGTATTCTAGGTTGGCGATGATGAAAAGGAACTAGTGGCCAAAATTGGAAACATGTGGAATGATCTGTTAGCAGAGTCTAGAGAGGTAGATCAAAGTCTACTAGATGTCAAAAAGTCATTTGCGGAGGTAGGACCCACAAAGATTAAACAAAATTGCATAAAGATTTGACGGAGTTTTTTCCAGATAAATTCATACTGTGTAAAGTTGTTACATTTTTTATTTAATATACAACAGGTAAAATAAGTATTGAATAAGCCACCATTGGCATTATATGGAAATGCTAAGATTGCGCTTCATACGGCAAGGTCAGGCAGGTTTATTTGTATAGCACAATTCAGTACATGGACAATTGAAAGTGCTTTACATGAATAAGGTAATAAGATATAATACAAATAAAAGCAGAACAAAAGCAAATAAAGACAAATCACATGTGAACCAAAAAAAAGAGTGGGACCACAACCTTATAATAATAATACATCAGCTAACAGTTTACCTTCAACAGTCAAAGGCAGTTCTGAACAAATGGGTTTTTAACTTTGACTTAAAAGAAGTTAGGCTATTAGCTCTTTTACATTCTTCTTGGAGTTTGTTCCAGATAAGTGGAGCATAGGAACTAAACGCTTCTGCTCCTTGTTTGGTTCTAGTTCTGGGTGTACAGATTAGGCTTGAACTAGAAGACCTGATGGTCTGGGATGTTGACACACTTGATACTCTTAAAGTTGATGCATGTTGCACTAGCGTCACTAACTTTGATTCTGTTATTCTTTTTAAAAACAAGTTCAGCTTCTCTGTTTGTGGATCAGAGTTTCTGGTGTTATATGCTGTGCAGCTAGAAGGATTTTGACCAGTTTCTTGTTAGTTTCCGATATTTGTTAAAATGCGTAATTATAGCAATCATAACAAGTCGGTTTTCACACTAGGGTGCAGCTCTTTAACATATTAAAAGCAGAAATAATATGTTAACTACTTCTACAAATACTAGCTGAGTTGAAAAGCAGCTGCCAAGTATGTAGAACAGTGAGGAGAAGAGAGAGGAGCAGTTTATGGCAATGCAGTAATATTAATTTTACTGAAACATGGCTGCAGGATCATATAACCCCGATTCGAGGGACACTCTGCCAGGATTTTTTTACGCAGACCAGCAGATAGGGATTTAAAGAAAACTCAAGTTAGGTGGGTTGGCTGTGCTTGCGAATAGCAAATGGCATAATTTAAGACATTTTACAGTGAGTCTGTTGTGGAGAGTGGGATCTCTTCTTCATGATCTGCTGGAAATCTCATCTAAATCTCTGGAGATGATTTCACAAATAATTATTCATAAATTAGAGTAGTATGGGCAACAGTGAGCATCCTCTACAGAAGACTGTTAGGATGGCTTGGACCTCGAGGGTTGAAGGTCCTGCCATTTTTAGATGTCTCTAGATTCTGCACAGCCAAAAAATTATGAGGTACGACATTTCTTTTTGGGGCTATTAAAGTACTGTTGAATGTGTTAAATTGCCTCAAAGGGGAAAAAGCTCAAGGAGTATGAAAACTTATGCCAAATGCTGTATTTTGTCTGACTTTTACATTATCCTTCACACACACATCATGTGGTCTTTGTCTTACTTTTAAAGATAATAAAGACAAAGATTGAGGAGTATAAACAAGAATTGGCTATTTTTGCTGAAAGCTTCAACATGCATGGCCCTGGAGCTGTGGGAGATAACTTGGATAAAGGTAATTTGTCTATTTATCATTTTAGCAGCAACATTGTAATGTCTGTTTTAACAAAACGTGCACTGCTGCTGTTTCCAGGACTAAGAGTAATGGCTAAATATGAGGCGGACTTTGCCAGAATGGAGCTAGAACGGCAGGATCTCAAGAGCAGTGAGAAGCTGTTGGATCTACCCATCTCCATGCACCCAGAGGCTACCAGGATTCAGAAAGACATGATGGCATTGAGACAGATATACGATATCTATGCAGACCAAAAGGTGGGATAGATTCATCATTGAGGAATAGCTGAAATTCTGGAAATGCTTACATTTGTCAAGTTGCTCATAAGATTATCTTTTTTTAGAATGCAAAAGCAGAGTGGTCCCAGATATTGTGGGTAGATTTGGACATCCAAGTGCTCCAGGATGGCATAGACTCGTTCCTCAAAAGATTCAGACAGCTGCCCAAAGACGTGAGGGCTTTACCTGTGGCCTTCTATCTAGACGGATGCATGAGGGAGTTCAAAGAATCTCTGCCCCTTTTACTGGACCTGAAGAACGAGGCCCTTAGAGACAGGTAATTCTGAACTTTAGGTGGGCTAATTGTAAAGATGCAAAAACACTTTTCCTATTTTTCCTTTATTCCTACTTGAGCCTCACACACAGCTAGCAAGAAAATCAAAAACAGGAAACAAAACTCGCAATTTGCCCATTCCTTTCAAGAGGAGGTTAACATTAATGATTTAGTGTTCTACTTAATTGCATCACATTTAATTTCTTTAGACAAAATATTTAGTGCTGCACAGTGTGCAGTGGGTTGCTCTGCTGCCTTGCTGCAAGAAGGTTCCGGGTTTGATTTCTGGCCCGGGGTCTTTCTGCATGGAGTTTGCATGTTCTTTCTGTGCATCCGTGGGTTCTCTCAAATTCTCCGGCTTCCTCCCAACGTCCAAAAGAAACATGGCAGTTAGGTTCTATAAAAGATTTTACTTAGGTGTGAGTGTGTGCATGAATGGTTGCCTTTCCTGTTTGTCTCGACCTGTGCAGGGTGTACCTCGCCTCTCACCCATTGACGGCTGCTTCCTGGCACCAGCAACCTTTGCGACCCCAGCTCCTGAATGACAAGCGTGATAAAAAATCAATAGGTGGATGGAAAATATTCAGTCACATTCAATAAATGAAGTATATTCAAATGTTAATTTGTTTTAGCTTCCAAGTTCACTTGGTGAAACATATTGAACACAGAGAGAGATTTTTCAAGTAAGTTTAAAGATGGTTGTAGGTGATAACTTAATATATACTTTTAACATTACTATATGGCCCATTTACTGATTTAGTGCGTAATAAAAAAAAAAAAATTCAGATGTTTAGAGGACTGCGGCAACCAGCAGACCTCCGAGGCTAACCGCAGCCAGGGCTAACGTTAGCCCGTCTGCAGCAGCCCTCTCTCAGCATAGCCGTGTGTGAAGTACCGCTGGCTCTGATGGCGATTTTATGGGGTTTTATTTGGCAAAAAGTTCATTTAATTTGTATTTATCTGACTATTATTATTCCTCCACTAAATGAAGAAAGTAAGAATGTATTATTATCTAAAGACTATTAATAAGGTGGTGAAATGCAGCTCTAGACAAGCCGAGTGTGTGGGGACATCATGAGTACGCTTCTGTTCCAATTGATGTTCTTGCTGCGTGCTCCCGTTCTCCACCGAGTCCATACTTTCCTGTGTTCCTCTCAAGAACATACTTGGCAAGGACACAGATCCGTACTCGTGTTCTTGTAAATGGAGAAACAGCAACATTCTGTTTGTTGATTTAAACCTCACAGCATATGAGAAGGAGATATGTTTATGATGGATGAAACAACATGGTAGTTTTTTGTCTTACAGGCACTGGAAGGCGTTAACGGAAGGAACTGGTACCAGCTTTGAGAAGAATATGAAGACCTTCACTTTAGAGGACATGTTTTCTATGGAGCTGCACAAATATGGAAATGTCGTAGGAGACATAGTCACCTCTGCTGTAAAAGAGCTGAATATTGAGAAGGCAAGGTTTTGCTTGCATATTTGAATTCAATTCAGTTTAACATATCCAGCTGAGCTTAAAAACTTTTCCTGCAACCTTAAACTTAATTCTACTCACTGTGTATATGCCACATTTTATATCTACCTGTTTTCACTTCTTTCTGTTTCTTTGCATTCAGGGGGTGAATGCCATTACAGGGACATGGAAGAAGATGAGTTTTAATGTGCAGAAGTATTTTAGAGGCACTCAGGAGCATGGTTTTATTATAGGTGCTGTAGATGAGATCCTGCTGAATGTTGAGAATGATTTGATAACCTTAAGGAGCATGTCGGCCAGTCGTTTTGTTGGACCATTCCTTGACACTATACAACAATGGGAAAACAATCTGTCACTCATTAGTGAGACAATAGAGGTAGGTGGCTCTTTGCTTTTCTTTCATGTCTTGCTGTGTCACAACCAAACCTTATAATGAAATGATAAGGATTTCTATGACAGACCCACACAAAGGGCTGCTTAGTGGTGCAGTGGGTAGCACAGCTGCCTTGCAGCAAGAAGGTTCTGCATTCGATTTCCCGGCCCGGGGTCTTTCTGCATCGAGTTTGCATGTTCTCACTGAGCATGCATGGGTTCTCTCCGGGTACTCCGGCTTCCTGCACAGTCCAAAAACATGGCTATTAGGTTAATTGGCTTCTCCTTAGATGTGATTGTGTGCATGAATGGTTGTTTGTCCTGTTTGCCTCTGTGTTGCCTACCTGTCCGGGGTGTACCCCTCCTCTCACCCATTGACAGCTGGAGAGAGGCACCAGCACCCCTCGCCACCCTAGCAGGGAAAAAGCATGACAGAAAATGCATGAATGGATGGACCCACACAAAGTACAACATGGTTGTGAAGCTTGAAGGAAAAGATAAATGGTTTTGAAATAGTTTTCCAAACAAAATAAAAGACAAATTTGCAGACTGTAGCTAAAAGTTGTCCTGTAACCAAAGTCTCCCCTTCACTCTGTGGATTCCTCCTGCTACTTCAGAGTCTAGAATTACCCTGGGCCTCTTGTTTGTTTCTTATATTAACACTCACTAAAAAATACTAAAATGAACCATTTCACCTGGTTATATTTAATGTACTTAAATGTCTTTGTGAAACATGCATTCATCCATTTTCTGTCACACTTATCCCTGCTGGGGCCGGAGGGGTGCTGACTATGGGCGAGAGGCAGGGTCCACCCTGGACAGATCGCTAGTCTATCGCAGGCCAAACTTTTTGAAACAATTGTTAATTTTATTTGGAGAATCAGATTTTAAAAAAGCAAATCAGTACATGTGACAATTTTGTTCATTGATGGTTTTGAATCCTTATTTGCCTCCACTTCACGACAATGCACTACTTTCTGTTGTTCGATGCCATAGAAGATCTAAATTATAGCTCTGAGAGTTGTGTTTCTAGTGTCAAAGAAATGAAAAAGGTCAAAGGGTATAGATATTCAATACAAATGCTCTTTATTAATCCCATAAGGGAAACTCATTTACCCTCCGAAAGAACGGGCTGTATCCTTATATGGCACATTATAAATATACCAGCCTTTATCATATCTGCTTAAATGCTTATTGATTAAAAGATCTTCTGATAGGTGTTGCTGACAGTCCAGCGAAAGTGGATATACCTCGAGAGTATATTCATTGGTGGAGAGATTCGCTTGCAGCTACCTGAAGAAGCTGCAAAGTTTGATGATATTGACAAGAAGTTTCAAGAAGTAAGTTTTTAATTTCAATCAAAGCAAAACATATTGTTTATGGACTTTTCCATTTATGATCCTTTTCATTTTTTTTAGATTATATACGAAGCAGCTAAATGTCCAAATATTGAGCACTGCTGCGTGGCTTCTAATTGGCTAACAAAACTACAAGCCTTGATTGATAGTCTAGAGAGGTGCCAGAAGAGCCTTAACGACTACCTGGACTCCAAGCGAAATGCATTCCCGCGTTTCTTCTTCCTCTCTGATGATGAACTGCTCAGTATTCTTGGGAGTAGTGACCCTGCGTGCATCCAGGAACACATGATCAAGGTAAAGAGTTCATTTCAAAAGAAAGGTAAATGATTCTTACTTTTAATATGTCAGGCCATTGTGAATCAACCTTGTTTTTCAATGAGATCGAAGACATGACAGAAGAAAATGTGCTTTCCAGGTTTACCACACATGCATGTTACACCAATGAAGTGAAGAAATCACAAAAGTCACAATCACTAAAAAACCTAAAGACATTAGGGATTCTTATATAGACCTCAATGCAGTAAAATTGAGCAAAAACCATGGTCATGATAATGTCTGATCGTTTAGTCCAGGGGTTCGTGCCCCAGCCCCCGTAATCTGCAATAGGGAATTTAATTTTCAAACTAAAATACAGTTGTAAAAAAAAAAAAGAAAAAAAAAAAAAAAATCTTTAAGAATTTTTTCTTTTAAAAGAAATCCAACCTCAAATCTGTGTGTAGTTGGAAGGCCGATCTTAATGTCTGTTAGTGCCAAACATGTATATTTGCTAAATTTTGTTTAGAGTGGGTTTAAAGTTAAGCCAGACTCACACAAGTATATTATTACAAAGGGGAAAGGGCATTTCTGTCCCATATCAGCTAAGATGGCCTTTCTTACATTGAATAGCCTCAAACTTCAATTTAAATCCCAATGTTTTCTCATGTTAAAGATATATTGAAAGTTACAGTTTATATATCTTATGGAAAGAAAATTCATCATTTTCTAAGGCCCTCATAGCAACTCCCGGTGGCCCCTCTCTTTCAAACCACAGGTGTAGTGATTTCCTGTAACATGAGCTGAGTCTAAGTACAGCTATGATAAGTCAATACTAACAATGATTCTCTAGTTGTTCCTGTCGGTTTTAGCCACTTGAAACTCCTTAGTAGCCCTATTCTCAGCTTCAATTAAAGTTTTACTGAAAAATGTTCTTACTCTGCAATTTTAAGATGGACTGTACATATGCACATCCATATAGTTTGCATTTAATCTAGCTAAATGAGGATGTCTAACTGTTGAATTTTTTTTATAATCATTAATGGTAGTTAAATGCCTAAGCCACATGCAGAAACTCACAAGAAAAAATGAAAAGTCCCAGCAGATGTTCTCGGTTCAGTGTAGAATATAGAGATGTTCCATTTCTCTGATTTTTATAGGGACTGAGGTCACAGAGAGGGAGGTTCAGAAGTGAAACAGAACAACAAACTTCTGGATGAAGTTTCCAGGGGAATGGAGGGTAGACGGGTAGAACTGACGGGTGGAGGATATATGGAGCTGGGAGGAAGCCAGAAGGTTATGGCAGGGATTTGCTTCTCTTTGGAGAGAGATTCAGTAGAGTATCAAGGAGAAAGCTAAGGTAGCGTTAAAAAATAAAACAAAGGACAAGAAACAGGAAATATTCATTTTTGTGGCACTTTCTGAAGAAAAGTATAACGTACTCAGGAAGCCATCATGGACCAGATTAGAATATTGGTCAAACTCCTAGCAAAGACACCTGCATCCAGCTCCTAATATAGAGACATCTGGTGGAAACCGAAATCTATGCAACACAAAACATGAAAACCCCAGAAATCTTACTGCTTTTATCTGAGAATTTCACCTTGGTTAATCCAGTACAACCTCAACTTTTAATCTAAAGAATTCTGAAGCAATAGTATTTAGATAACAGTCTGGTAGCTTGGATTCTGGATAACAGGACACCCCTAAACCACACCATTGAATCACAGTTAGTTTTTCTTTTGACATAAATATGTGCACTACTTAATACTTTAATACTTTTTACCATGTTCATGTTTGGAAAATCCTTTCACTGATGTTTTTTTTATATTTTTTTTTATTCTTTTTTGATTGCGCCAGATGTTTGACAATATAGCTTCACTAAGATTTGAGGTGAGAAGCAGTCAGTCAGTCGTTGCTGCCATGGTGTCAGCTGAGGGTGAGGTGATGGAGTTTAGGAACCCTGTCCCAGTGTTGGGGAGAGTGGAAGAGTGGATGATGGCGGTCCTTCTAGAGATGCAGAGAACTAACAGGCTTATTACCAATGAGGCAATCGTCAACTATTGTAAAGACAGGAGCAGGTGCGTGTGAACACAAAGGCAGCCTTTGCAATTGTACATGAGCAAATACCATGAATGCTTTATTCCTTTACTCATCAGGGTGGAGTGGATGCTCGTGTACCAGGGCATGATGGTGCTAGCTGCAAATCAAGTCTGGTGGACATGCGAGGTTGAAAAGGTCTTTAAAAAGCTGAAGGAAGGTGATAAGAATGCTTTGAAGAACCAGGCTGAAAAGATGCACCACCAGATCGGTGAACTGGTTACACGCATCAATCAGCCTCTAACGAAAAATAACAGGCGGAAGATCAACACTGTGCTCATCATTGATGTCCATGCCAGAGATATTGTGGAAAGTTTTGTAGGGTGAGTGTACACAGTTTTATCTTTCAATTTTTAATTTTTAATTGTTTAACATGAAAATCGCAAGATTACTTTAACCATATCAATCTTTTGCAGAATCATGGATGCACAAGCGTTTGAGTGGGAAAGCCAGCTAAGGTTCTACTGGATGCGGGGAAGTGTGTTTGTGCATCAGTGCAGTGCCTCATTCTCTTACGGCTATGAGTACATGGGGCTGAATGGTCGGCTGGTTATAACCCCACTAACAGACAGGATCTACCTGACCTTTACTCAGGTCTAAGAGACAACACTAAAACCAGGGGTGTCTAAAGTGCACCACAGGGTCATTTGTGAACAAAATTCAAATAATTATGTATTTAGATTTATTTTTTCTTACAGTAGAACAGCTTTTGCATTTTTCATAAAGAGATTACATTTTGTGATGCCCATCAGCCTTCGGCTTTAGAGTTTTGGCCCCTGCGGCAAAACATTTAGACACCCCTGAAACTAACATTACACATAAAGTTCATAGATTTTCTTCAGCTCTTTAAGACTTGTGCATATGTTAAACAGGCTCTCTCGATGTACTTGGGCGGAGCTTCTGCTGGACCGGCTGGTACAGGAAAAACAGAATCCATTAAAGATCTGGCTAAGGCTTTAGGCTTGCTCTGTGTGGTTACAAACTGTGGTGAGGGCATGGACTACAGGGTAGGAAGCACACACCAAGTGGCATGACCTCATTTTATCTTTTAACAGGATGTTTTTTGTACTACAAATAAATCACTGTATTTTAATGCCTTTCTTCTTTGTGTGCAGGCGGTTGGGAAGATCTTTTCCGGCCTTGCACAGTGCGGCGCTTGGGGTTGCTTTGATGAGTTCAATCGTATAGATGCCTCTGTGTTGTCAGTGCTCTCTTCTCAAATGCAGACCATACGCAACGCTCTCATCTCAAACAGTAAAAGGTTTAAGGTAAAATGTCATAATTCAATGTTTATTAGTCTGCAGATTATTTACAAAGTATATACGCATTCATAACTCTTTAGCTTCATAACATAACAGTACATAACTTGAATGCAGGAATCTTCATCCGTTATGTCAGGTCGCACTAAATCAATCAACAGATGGAGCACTGATGACCCATCCATCCCCATACGTGTGGAAAATCACAGGCGCTCTAATACCTCTACATTAAATCCAGTGAAACGGAATATCCTTAGAAGTCAACCCTAATTAGTAAAAACAGTCAACCTGTGTTTACTCTAATATTAGTGAAGCTGTTCTGCAAACGCCTCGGAGAGTTTATTTTTTTTCGACAGCACGAGTGAACAGACATCATGCATATTAAGGAACGCGACAAATAGGTCAGGCAGAAAGTTGTAGAGAAATTTAAAGCAGAAAAAAACTATTCTGACTGCATTTTCTTTTTGCAGGAAAATATGTGATTCCAAACTTTAAACAACAAAAACTATTTGGACAGGGAGGGAAATCTTTAGGAGACAAAAAACAAATATATTGTGTATTTCAAAAATCCTTTGTATCCGCGAGAATTAACATTTCCCATAACTTTGAACACAACTCCCATGGTGAAACATGGTAGCTGGCATCATGTTGTGGGGATCTTTCTTCAACAGAAAATGAAGACAACGTATTGGACAACAACCTGGAAGAAAAACGGCTTCAAGGCCTGTAGACTAAGAAGGAGGTTAATTATCCGCCCATCCGTTTACAGCATAAGCTTCTATAAAATGGATTAGATTGAAACAAATTCATGTTTTAGAATAACCAATAATCTAGACATAAATCCAATTTTAATTATTTTGTAAGACTTTAGAAATTGATGATCTGTGGCTCCTCTTCCAGTCTGAATCGGTTTAAAGTATTTTGCATTAAACAAATAAAAAAAAAAAGTCAAGTAAGTAGATATAATGGAATTTATTGCATCTTTTACAGAATTCTTTTTTGTAAAAAGCTTTTACAGCCATTTGTCTTTCTTCACAATTATGTGCTCCAATATGTCATACAACGTTCCAAATACAGTACCTTTAATATTCGAGATTTACTGTATTAAAATGGGAAAATGTCAAATGCTTTATCAGTAATTTAGCAAAAATTATAAAAGTCATTTTGCCATGATTTTGCACATACTTTTTGTATTCAGCATCTAAAATAAGTTTTCACAGGTTTTAAGAACTTTGTTCTGATCTCATTCTGCAGTTCCAGGGGGAAATGATCAACTTGGATAACCGCATGGGCATCTTTATCACAATGAACCCTGGTTACGCAGGACGGACAGAGCTCCCAGAATCAGTCAAAGCTCTCTTCAGGCCTGTAGTTGTGATTGTACCTGACCTACAGCAGATCTGTGAGATAATGCTGTTTTCTGAAGGATTTCTTATGGCCAAGGTAACCAAAAACAATTCTTATGATGTAGTTGCTCCTGTAAAGAATGGCTGACATTAGTGACGTCCCATGTGTGGATTGTAAGCTTATAATAGTCAAAAATGCTTAACAATATATTCTTTTCATTAGTAGTTGTTGATTGTTTATTTTAGGTGCTTGCAAAGAAGATGACGGTGCTGTATAAGCTGTCTCGTGAGCAACTATCTAAGCAGTCTCATTATGATTTCGGCCTACGTGCTCTAAAGTCTGTGCTGGTGATGGCAGGGGAGCTAAAGAGAAGCTCACCTGACCTAAAGGAGGTTAGTGTGACGGTTGTGTGTGTTCAAAAATAAGAATAATGCTGCTTTTATAAAAAAATAATTTAAAATTGCATGAGAAAAATATGTATTCATTTTCAGTAATTTGTAGAATATCTTAATGTACTCAGGGTATGAATAATTAGGGTTTGATCAAAACTAAAACTGATTGGATTTGTCTTTCTAATTTTACTAATGGCTGATGTGATCTAAATATTCTTACTCAGCATCATTTGAAAATGAATCAATTGCAGAGATGCACACAAAGATAATTGAAAGTAAATATTGGGTTAATATTTAATTGAATATAAAAGTTAAAGTTAAACAGTCTAAAAATGGATCATTATTTCTTTTAGCTTAGAGGCTTTTTCAGCTATTTAGGTACTTTAGTTAGTTAATTATTTCAGCTATTTTAGTTTTAATAATAAAAATAATAATAAACAATTGAACTTTATTGATCTCACATTGGAGAAATTTACCTCTGCATTTAACCCATCCCCTTGGGGAGCAGTGGGCTGCCATCTTGGAGCGCCCGAGGAGCAACCGGAGAAAAGGGTTTTGCTCAGAGAGCCAGAGTGGCAGTCTGTGGGAGTGGGGCTCAAACTCAGAGCGTCAGGATTCCAAGCTCTATGCACTAACCACTAGGCTGCCACTCCGCCTTTCTTTTCTTAGTTAATATTTTTGATTTTTTTGTTGTTTTTAAACAGGATGTAGTGTTGATGCGTGCTCTCAGGGACATGAACCTGCCAAAGTTTGTTTTTGAGGACGTCCCTCTGTTCCTTGGGCTGATCTCTGACCTTTTCCCTGGACTCGACTGTCCTCCTGTTCGCCATCCTAATTTTAATGATGCTGTTGAGAAGACACTGGAGGAGAACAAATATATCATCCTGCCTCAACAGGTTTTTTTATCTTAACCACAACATCAATTTCTTTAACTCCATAACAGCGATGTTTCCTCCAAAGACATAGTATTAGAACACGGATTTAATACTTTTATCCTATTCCTGATAGGTGGATAAAGTGGTACAGATGTATGAGACAATGATGACCAGGCACACTACTATGATTGTCGGCCCCACTGGTGGTGGAAAATCTGTTGTGATCAACACCCTATGTCAAGCTCAGACCAAGTGTGTGTCAGTTTATTTTGTCCATTTCACACTCTCTTGATTTTAAACATTAACCTTCTGTTTCATCTCTTAATTAGAATGGGCCTGCAAACCAAGCTGTATCCGCTGAACCCTAAAGCCATGGACGTCAATGAACTCTATGGAGTTCTTGACCCAGACACTCGAGACTGGACGGATGGGATTTTATCCAACATCTTTCGGAAAATCAACAAACCTACAGAGAAAAGCGATCGACGGTAAGTGTATGCAACGTTAATAAATATTTCTATTTTATTTTTTAAACAAATTCAATTCAGTTTATTTGTTTAGAGCCAAATCTCAACATGTCAACACAAATCAGGTAACAAGGATATTTCAAATCATCTTCCCATCCTCTCTGACCAGCTTCCAGTCTGACCATGAGAGTATAGAGGATGCTTTTGCATGCAGGCAAAAAGCGTTCTGCTGTCATTTAAGCTGAGTTTCCATCCTCCACATTTGTGTATTGTCCTCTTCACTACTTCATAGCGAGCAAGAAATTGATCCTGTTATTTGTGAAGTCAGACCAAACTGCTATAAGCAGTCATTTAGAAAAGGCTTTGCAAAAAGTTGCTTTGTCACCCGATTCCTCTTTAAGATCTTGGATGTAGTTTAGCTCATTCAGTTTTATACTTGCAATAAATAAATGCACCATGAAATAAGTAGGTAGACAACATTTATTTGTTTATCTGATGTGTGATTCAAAAAGGAAATATACCAATAAATTGTAAAATACACAAATAAATGATTAAATTTCCCATTAAATAATTAGAAATACTTTTAAAATTATTAATTAACTAACAGAGAAAATTTTATAAATACAGTATTTAAGAATAAAATATAATATGATAAAACGAACATAATGATATAATATAATTAAACTTATTTAAAAAAGGAATATACTTATTTTATTTCATGTGTATTAATAGAGTGAAGTATTTTTAGGGGGTCTTGTGTCTGTTGCATCGTTATTTTTGGGGTCACAGGGTGAAATGTTTGGAAACACAAAATAAGATTCAAATAAATTACTCTGAGGACTGTTTTTGACAAAAGATGATGAACTAAAAAAAAAACATATTCTGTTGCAAGTCTTACTATTCAGGAGTGGCAAGCAAACAGGAACAAGAGTGAAAACCTTGTAAAAACCTGCAGCTTTCTCAATCATTTCCGCCTCTTTTATAATGTTTCCTAATGGAAGGAGCTAGGTCTAATCCTAGAGCATATTTACAAAAAAAAGAATTCAATTCATTTACTATTTAATTTTTTTCAGTCAATGTTGTTTCTTCCTTATTTTAATTTTTTGCAGGACAAATACTTTTTCCACAGTTCACTATTAAATGGATTCAACTAAATCTGAAACACTTTTTAAATGTATCTGAAACACTTTTTATGCCATTGCATTGTTCTTCCAGGTACATCCTGTTTGATGGGGACGTGGACGCCCTCTGGGTTGAAAACATGAACTCAGTAATGGATGACAACAAGCTCCTCACATTAGCTAATGGAGAACGTATTCGCTTGCAGAGTCATTGTGCACTGCTGTTTGAGGTCTGTCTCTATCTAAATGCTGCTGCCAGCAGAATACAGATTTTTCCTGGTTCTGCAATAGAAACCAACATTTGATGTTCTAATAACCCCCCCTTCCTCAGGTTGGTGATTTGCAGTATGCTTCCCCTGCTACTGTGTCTCGGTGTGGGATGGTTTTTGTTGACCCAAAAAACTTGCGATATACCCCATACTGGCAAAGATGGGTGACCAGCAGACCAGAGGTGTGTAAAATAATGTTTTAAGTGTTACATTTAGTCTTCATTATATAATTTTGCTAATAATTCTATGTATTTCTCAGGAACAAGAGGTTCTGAATCGACTGTTTGAGAAATATGTGCACAACTGTATTGACATGATTGTAGATGGCTTAGTTGATGGTAAACAAGGAGAGAAACTGGAAACTGTTGTCCCTCAGACAGACCTGAACATGGTAGGTTGAATTCTCCTCAAATGTTGGATGAATTTCAAAACAGTATATGAAACATTTGACCAATTTTGTTCATGTGTTCAGGTCACCCAGCTGTGCTTTACGTTGGATGCACTGCTGGAGAAAGACAACAGCACAGAAGATGTCCTGGAGTGTTACTTCCTGGAGGCTCTCTACTGCTCACTGGGAGCCGCACTGGTGGAAAGTGCTCGTATCAAGTTTGACGAGTTCATCAAAAGACTCTCCTGCTTTACCATCGTGCATGAAGAAAAAGCCTTGGCCGGGCCTGGTGAGATCCCAGGTTAGTATTCTTTATTTTGCTTTGAATAGAAACATAATATGACACCGAACTATTCACATATAAATAAAATGATGTCTTCATGCAGGATACCTCCCAACCCTGTTTGATTTCCATTTTGATGGAACTCAGCAAAAGTGGGTTCCCTGGAGCTCCCTAGTGGCAAAATACACTCACAACCCTGAAACAAAGTTTGCTGATATCCTAGGTAACATTTGTTTGTCTGAGCTGCATCTACAGATGCATTAAAAAAAAAAGCTCTTTTTCTCTAGAGTCTCTCTGTATATATATTAATCTTGACTCAGATATTTCTTATATTCAGTGCCAACTGTTGAGACGACCAGAGCAAGCTGGATTTTGGAACAGATGGTGAAGATAGAGAGACCAGTGTTACTTGTTGGAGAATCTGGCACTTCCAAGACTGCCACCATCCTTAACTTTCTGAAGAATGTTGATTCCGATAGATGGGTAATTTTGGCTTTACCGAAAAACTATTCACACACAGTACTCCTTCTCACGTTACAACCACCATCTTTAATATATTTTAGTCAGCTTTTATTAAATAGAGCCACATGAAATGGAACTTAATGTAAAATTTCCATTTAGCTCTGGTGATTTCTACACTGGCATCCATTCAATGTGCTGAAATGTTTTAGCAGGACAAAGCTAGCGCTACAGAACCTAGCAAACATCATCTACCCAGCATGCATTGCAGAGTAAACAACATGGCAAAAACCATGTGGCAATATCTAAATTTTTTTTAAATTGAACAGCTTATAATAGTTTTACTGTATTATATTTACATCAAAATTAACATTTCTCAAATAAAGCCTATTGTTACACCCAACCATGCTCTCTTTGGCCAATCTACAGTAGTAGCCATTCAAAGTTTCCCCACTTTCCTTAATGGGACCTTGGGTGGTCCCCTAAAATTCCCTTTTAAACATCAATATTTGTTTTAAAATATTCTTTATGTCACGACTTGTTCACATGAAGATCTAAAGAAAAGCATCATCTCCTAGTCAGACCCTGTAATTCAGTGAAAGGTTGAGTCAGAGTAGAAAGATATGCAAAAGGGGGTCAGTCCAGTGGCTGGAAGTTGGAGGGGATTTTGCTTGGAGTTGCAGGGAAGTGGACTGCTATTTAGCTGATGTTTGACTGGGAAGGGCCATTTTGAATGCCTGCTACTGTATTAGTTTACACAAGCAGCCATATTCTAGTAAATTTGCAGTAAAGCCACTGCATTTTTGGATGACATATAAAAACTTGCTCCGATTTTCATAGCTTGCAACTTTGTCTTATAACCTAACTGCTATAAACTGCTCTGCAGCGTCATGCCTTATGTCTGCTGGCCTTCAACACGCTGTCTTTTAACTAATGTTGTCCAACAAAACTCAGAGGCTTTCATAAATTAACGGTTATACTAAAAATGTATTCCTAACAAAGAGGAACTCTATTTAGAAATGAGGTAAACTGTGATGGAAATTAGTCATACTGGATTTTATTAAGGGCCATTAATGTAAATTGGAATGATACAAACACACAGTGTCATTACATTACTTAAGTAGAAATTTTGGCTATCTATACTTAACTGGAGTAAGTATTTTTTACGCAAATTTTACTTCTACTTCTTATGTTTTTTGCAATTATCTCTATTTTCTACTCCTTCCATTTCCGAAATAGACTTGTTAGTTTTATTTGATTTAAGCAAATTTTTGTAATGGCCTGTTGGTATTTAAAAAAAAACAAACAATTAAAAACCTCATAATTTTGCTGCAACAACTTGTTGTTCAACGTATATCATAATATATAGTTTTTCCAAATGATTCAAAGTTAAATATGACTCTCTATCCATTAATTATTAAACTAAGACAATTAACTATAAGGAGATTATCATACAGAATTGTCAAAGAATTTTCCTTTAATAAAGTAGTGCAGTAAAGCTTATTTCCTGAGCATTTTTTCCTGCATTACTTTTACTTTTATACTTTATGTACACTCTTAGTTGAATAAAAAGTTGATACTCTAACTTCTACAAAAGTGTTTTTAAACAGTATGATTTATACTTCTACTTGAGTAAGAAACATTTATACGTTTGACACCTCTGCAAATACAGCACACACAATTTAGATTTATTCTTTTGTTTGTTTTGCTTAGTGTTAAAAAACATGAAACTCCTACTTGACATGAATTGTCATTGAAATTTGAGGTTTTCAAGTGATTTGATATGAAAACATTGAAGTGATAGAAAAACATTTGCATGGTTTTGGATACGTACCTTGATCCTGAATAACTTTAAGTCTTATTTCTGTATAGATCAATCTGAATATCAACTTCTCATCAAGAACAACTTCAATGGACGTGCAGAGAAACTTTGAGGTTAATGTGGAGAAAAGGAGCAGAGACATATATGGGCCTACAATGGGGAAGAGACTGCTGATATTTATTGATGACATGAATATACCAAAGGTACCCGCACCAAAAGCCTGTTAAATATGTTTTTTATTAACCTGGTGATGAAACTGGTGTGATCATCCTATTTTACTGCCCAGGTGGATACTTATGGGACACAACAGCCTATTGCATTTCTAAAGCTGCTATTAGACCGAGGCGGACTTTATGACAGAGGAAAGGAACTCAACTACAAATTCCTTAAAGACCTCATCTTTATTGCTGCCATGGGGAAGGCAGGAGGTGGTAGGAATGAGGTGGATCCACGCTTCATCTCACTCTTTAGTGTTTTCAGCAGTCCCTTTCCCACTATGGAGTCGCTCCACCTTATCTATGCCTCTATTATCAAGGGCCACACCAAAGTAAGTTACTGTTTAACACATAAAATTTCATGCTGTTATTTTATAACAAACCTGATTTTTTTGTGTTTTTTTTTTAGCTGTTTGAGACAGGTATTAGGATGGTGTGTGATACAGTCACAGAATGCACCCTAGAACTTTACAAACACATCACCAAAGACCTTCCCCCGACTCCATCCAAATTCCACTACATCTTCAACCTGAGGGACTTATCCAGAGTCTACAATGGACTGATCCTCACCAAACCAGACAAGTCTGACCTACTTTATTTTCTCTGATAACAGATTTAAGGAAAATCTGCCTTTTTTCCAATAATTTCCTGCTTTTCTTGCAGTTTTTTGACTGTCAGCCAGTTTGTGCGTGTCTGGCGAAATGAGTGTTTGAGAGTCTTCCATGACAGACTTATTGATGAAACTGACAAAACGTTGGTAGGTTAATTAACAATAGTTTTGACTGTCAATTGTGAGTTAGCGTGTTGAGAAAAAAAAATTTAGACCCAAACTTTTCTGTGTTTTAAAATGTATTCGTTTTATTTCACCAAAAGGTCCAAAGTCACATAAAGAAGCTGGTTGAAGACCACTTTACGTCAGAAATGGAGGAAGTGATGAGGGACCCAATACTTTATGCCGACTACAGGACAGCTCTGAGTGAATCGGAACCAAGAGTTTATGAAGAACTCCAAGACTATGAATGCTCGAAAGCAATACTTGAGGCAAGTTCACTGATATCAGTGGGAGTGGTAGGCTGTGCCTGAAGTCTGAACATCTAATATTGTATTTATCCAGGACTTTTGAGCATATTTACCCACTATTTCTCCTTCCAATCCATAGTTAATACTTGAGGAATACAATGAGAAGAAGCCAAGAATGAAACTAGTCCTGTTTGATGATGCTCTGGAACATCTGACCCGGGTTCACCGCATCATCCGCATCGATCGGGGCCACGCACTGCTTGTTGGAGTTGGAGGCTCTGGCAAACAGTCCCTTACCAAACTTGCTGCTTTCACTGCTGGCTGTGAGGTAGAGAAACATTTTTTTTTTTTTTTACCAGTGATCAAACGCATATAAGCTAAAATGTATAAATAGAAATCTATGCAAACTAAAATACTATTAAGAAAGTTAAAATCTACATGATGTACATGTTAAAGCCGTAGGGAATAGACCGTCCCAACTGTTTCCGAAGTCTCCAGAGAGATGTACGACATTACATAAAAATAATAAAGTGAATGTGATTGGTTGTTTATCAAGAGGGCGGGATCCCAACAAGATTTTATTTAGGGGTATTAAAGTAAATGGGTTCACATGTCCTTTAGCTTTCAATTTACCAGTTTTCTTGTACAATAATAAAAAAAAAGATCATTGAGGCAACAAACCGTATATATGTCTAAAGGGAAGGAATATGATTGCAAGAAGGAACACCTATTCAATTATTCAAATTAAGAGCAATTTCAGTGTTGCACATAAAGCAGAAGGAAATGATGTGATTGCTTATAGTAAGAGAAAATTGTCATTGTCAGGTGTTTGAGATAACTCTAAGCAGAGGATATAATGAGTCCAACTTCCGTGAGGATTTGAAAACCCTCTACTTAAAGCTTGGAATTGAAAACAAGAAGATGGTTTTCCTCTTTACGGATGCCCATGTTGCTGAGGAAGGCTTCCTGGAACTAATTAACAACATGCTCACATCAGGTTAGATATGTCACTCTGGCCATTACAGAACATAATCCATCTACAGAAACAGAACAGTCACTAATTATTCAGCCTCTTTTTAGGCATAGTTCCTGCTTTGTTCCCCGATGATGAGAAGGAGTCTATTCTCAATGAGCTTCGTGATGAGGCTCTGAAAATGGGAGCAGGTCCCTCCAAACAGAGTTTATGGCAGTACTTTGTCAATAAGAGTGCTAGTAATCTGCATGTGGTCCTATGCATGTCTCCAGTTGGAGACACCTTGAGGACACGCTGCAGGAACTTTCCAGGTGAAATTACACTTCCCTTAATTCTCTGAATAGCTTTCATCTATTCTGACCTACTAATGATGTTTATTTTCTTCTAAGGACTGATGAACAACACTGTGATAGACTGGTTCCTGCCATGGCCTCCACAAGCACTAGAAGCAGTGGCACACTTTTTCATTGGTCTGTTATTTCTCATCATTATTTTATGGATCATTCTGGTGCTGGAAAAATATGTTCAAAATATTTTAGTTATATTCCAAATTATTTCTTATTTAGAAATTTGAATTTACTAAATGTTTTTTTTTCTTATGGTTATTTAATTTCATGGTCTTTTTTATTAAACAAAATGTCCAAGGAAAATACAGTACAAAGGTTTCAATAATTTTTATTGTTAGCACTTTTTTGCAATTCCTTGTAAATAATAAACAAATAGGGAGCTACCAAATAAATAAACTAGAGAAAAAAAACCTTAAAGTGTAAAATCTATATTAAAAAAGACATGCAAAAGAAGTACACAAAAATCAACACACTTAAACAGAGATTTAGATTAATCAATCAATCAATCAATCAAAAAATTCTCAATAGATGAGTTGATTACTAAAATAACTGATAAGTGCAGCCATATACTCACTTTAAGAAAACTGAGCGCAGAACAGCTGAGTGATAAGCCAAACTCTGCCGAGGAATAATACTGGAATTATAAAGTCAAGCATAAATAGACGACACAGTAGAAAGCACAGGGAAGAGTGTGAAGTCTGCATTCTGCAGCTTTAGTTCAGGATGGAGATTCATAGGAGTTAATGTATGCCTAAAAGTTGCAAAGACAATCAGTGGTTTAAATGCTTTTTGGATGTTTTGTTGATTTTACAGTAGTAGCCATTCAAAATGTCCTCACTTTCCTTGCTGGTCCCCTACAATTCCTTTTTAAACACCAATCTTTGTAGTAAAATATTCTTTCCATCCTGATTTGACATTAATATCTAAAGTGAAGTGTCATCTCCTGGTCAGACCCTGTAATTCAGTGAAAGGGTAAGTCAGAGTAAAAAATATGCACGTCCAGGAGAGGGAGGGGGTAACTCCAGTGGCTGGGAGTTGGAGGGGATTCAGCTGGGAGTTGCAGGGAAGTGGGCTGCCATTTGGCTGGTAGCCAGGTAGCCAGCCGAAAGGCAGTGGCTACTGTATAAAATAGATTTCACAACTTTTTTGCCTCTTTTGCCCCCACATGCATAATTATCTAATCTCTTACGTGTGTGTAAGGCTAACTTTTTCACCAATTCAGTCTGGTTTCATCTGACAGGCTTTTGTTGCACTAAAGTTCTGTATAGTAGCTGTCAAGACACCACCTTATGAATACCATCGGGCTCTTTTCTCTAACTCGCTCTTTTAATGTTTGTAATTTTACAGGTGAAAATCCAATGATCCCTAAAGCACACACTGAAGCAGTTATACAACATGTTTGCATGGTTCATGGCTCTGTGGATGAATACAGCAAGCTATTCCTGCAAAAATTTAGACGATTCAATTATGTTACTCCAAAGAACTACTTGGACTTTATAAACACATACTGTAATCTCTTGGAGGAAAAAGAAAACAGTTTCTTAGGTAAGAACATGGAGATATATTATTGAAGCAATATAGCTGATTTGATGCACAATACCAGCTAATTGCTGCACAGTGGTGAGTTTTTGAGGATTTTTTTCCCCATTTGTAGGTCAGTGCAAGCGTTTAGAGAGTGGGCTGGATAAAATGAAGGAAGCCAGCAATGAGCTGGCTGGACTAAATGTCCAGCTTGCAGATCAGAAGGTGGTCCTTGCTGAAAGGTCAAAAGCTTGTGCAACCCTACTGGAAAACATTACCATAAACAAAAGTGAAGGTCAGTAAATGCCTGTAAGGTTTAGCTATTAGCTCTAGAAATGTATGTATTTGTTATGTTTGGCCAATTCAAAGCAACCCCCTCAAGATCAATAAATGTTTTTTTCCCTTTTAGCTGAGGACAAAAGATCTATGGCTAACAAAAAAGCAAAAGAAATTGAGGAACAAAACAAAGTCCTAGCTGTTGAAAAGAAAGAAGCTGAAAATTCCTTGGCTGAAGCTTTGCCAGAATTGGAATCAGCCCGTCACGCCCTGCAAGAGCTGAAGAAATCTGATGTCGCCGAGATCCGGTGATCACACAATTGGCTTTTGGCTGATAAAACAATGTGCAAAAATATCTGTTATCATAAAATTTAGAGATAGATCGATAGACAGATCCCTAATATTTGCTGACATTTTTTGAGAGGAGGATTCTTTTTCTGCCTCCATTTACATGATCAAAATAACAGAGTAATAACAAATGTTATACAAGTCTCAATTTAAACAGAAAAACGTATCTTTCAACAAATTTAATGGACAGTGTGTAATAAATTGGGATTTGTATTTTAAAAATTAGGGCATTTCTTTAACACATATTTATTCAATAAAAGTGTTCCTGTACCATAGAATTAGTTGTTTATAATTACATAGGCAGTGGTGCAGCGCAATTTTTGATCAGAGTAGCCAAAAAGAACCAAAAAACAAAAAGGCGTAGCTTTTTTTAGGTGGAGACAATTTATGAAGGAGCAAGTCTTCAAAACGGTCGCAGAGGTTTCAGGCTTTTTGCCGGACAGGTAAAGGGATTAAATATAAAGTGAAGTTTATTTTGGAGCTATGTTTGTTGAAGGTACGCTGTCCCTTTAAAGAAAACATCATAAATTGCTAGCAAATGGAGCGATGATAGCTGTGCATCATGTGATCTAATGGCTTGGCTGCTTAATGCACCAATGAATCAGGAACTTCCTCCAAGTATCAGCCAATACAGATTCAAGAAAAACAACCAAATATCAGCCGGCTAATATGTTGCTCTATCTAAAAAAAAAACTGCCAATGTATCGCTACAATACCAGACAAATCACGTTATTAAAGAACAGATCATTCAAAACATATTAGCTCATTAACAAACGAAACGAGTTCCCTTCTATTGACGCTCTCTTTCTCCCTGGTGCCTCTTGTAGGTCTTTTGCTAAGCCACCTAAACAAGTCCAAGTGGTGTGTGAGTGCATTCTGGTGCTGTGCAACTATAAAGAAATCAGCTGGCAGTCAGCAAAGGGAATGATGTCTGAAGCCAACTTCCTTCGCTCCCTGATGGAAATGGATTGTGATTCGATAACTAATAGCCAGTTAACGACAGTCAAAGGTAAGTGGCTCAAATGAGATTTATAGATTGTTTTCGGAGAGAACACGCTATAAATTGGGATTAAAACTATAATTTGTGGTGTGTTTACTAACAATCCACATCTAATTATTTTATGTTCTCTGATTGGAACTGACCAGGTTTCATAAAGAGCCTACATACAACCCCAGAGGAAATGCAATCAATCAGCAAAGCTGGCTCAGGGATGCTCAAGTTTGTGAAAGCAATCATAGGCTACTGTGAGACCGCCAAGAAAATTAAGCCCAAGAGAGATAAAGTAATTCAGATTCTCCATTCCTGCTTTTCTTCACTGCTGTAAAAAACTAGAATGGTAAAATAAAAAAGGACTATTCTTTTTAGGTGGCACGCCTAGAAAAGGATTTCTTTAAGAGCAAGAAGGACCTGGGATGCATTCAAAATGAGCTTAGCAGTATCCAGGCAGAGTTGCAAGCTCTTGAGGAAAAGTACAAAGCTGCTATCAAGGAAAAGCATATCCTTCAGGGAGAGGCAGAAGTCATGGAGAGGAGGCTTACAGCTGCTGACAAACTCATCTCTGGCTTAAGCTCAGAAAACAAACGGTTAATGTTTTTTTATCTCATTAATTCTCTTTAAAACTTTGTCTTGGTTTGTTTCAGGATTCTCTGTCGGCTCTAATTAATAGGCCTTCGCAGGTCTGTAATATGTCTGGATCTTCCTTTAGGAAAAGGAATCCATACTTTTACATTACTCATTCATAAAGCATTCATATTTTATGGAGCCTCCCAGTTGTTGACTTCAACCCATAAAAGCTGGCAAAGTTCCAGTTCTGAAATGATCTGATCTTGGTCTAGATTCTAGACTTAGAAAACTTGTACAAAGCCTGTTTTCATTTATTTTTTTACACCCTTAGATGGGCGAGAGACTTGGACGAGTTGAAGCAGAGACGTGCGCACCTCCTTGGTGACTGCTTGGTCTCTGCTGCTTTCCTGAGCTATGCAGGGCCCTTCAGCTGGGAGTTTAGGAATGAAATGGTGCATCAAATATGGGTTAAGGATGTTCAGGAAAGAGGCATCCCCCTGAGTCAGCCTTTCAAGGTGGAAAGCCTTCTTGCTGATGAAGAAGAGATCAGCAGGTGAGTGTTGTGCAAGTTTGCTAAAAGGTTATGAATATATTAAATAGCTAGAGTTAGGAGTTATAACCAATTAATAAGTGTTAGTTAGATGATTATATCTGTTATTTTCTCACCAGGGTTCTAAGTCATTTAAATAAAGTTGGATTTCCAGTTGCCTTCAGCAATTTAGTAACTTAGACTATGTCTATCGGCTGAGCTATTAATGACAAACCAAAGAAATTGTCTCTTTTCATTCAAACCAAGTAGGGTGTATCTGAATGATTATCATTTACTGCATAAAATAACCACAAAAGATGATGGGTTAAAATACAGTGGTACCTTTATTAGCCAATAATCCTCATAGCAGTATTATTGTCTCCATTAACAACGCAAACACTAAACAGGACTGAAAATAAGCAAAAGTAAAGAATCCGTTCAAGAGTCTCTGAGGGATGTTCAAGTTTTAAGGCTTAAAGAATTCAAAGTTTCCTTCAAAATACCAGCTGATAAATATGAATAACCCTGGTGTGGAGACATTAAATGCAATCAAACAGTGAAAAATGAATAATGACACAGGAATGCATTAAAATGTAGTGGCTGGAAAAGAATGGGTTAGCTCAGCTGGCACCGGAGTGGGGCGGGCCCAGCTAGAACAAAAAGGGTTAGAAGACTGACAAAATAGCCTGACTATAACCTGTAGCCTGACTCTTCAAACAAATAGGAAAGAAGGTATTAAGCAGATAGTAACACACAGCATGGATCTTTCAGTCAGACTCAGTGAGCATCAGCATTCAGTTCAGAACTCTTACTTAAAACCATCAGCGGTTGAATCAGAAAGCTTATTTCAGATAAAACATAAACAATACATGTAAAACATCTATTCTACTCTCATTCACCCAAGCAGTGAATTTCATAAGCATCAGAGACAAAAAAGGATGTTTACTTGTTTTCTCAGTGGAATGTAGGGGCAGGTTGGCTGATCCAACAGGCGTTCTGATACAGACAGCAGAAGGAAACTTTGCAGGCCTTAGTTGTGTCACTCACAGCAGCCTTATCACGGGCGTCCTTATAAGGCAGCGGGTAGCTTGTAGCAGCGGCTCTGACGGCAGCAGCACAGTTCCAAACACCAGCTGAACAAATGGGTCATGGTCTGGTGGTTTCCCAGTTTAAGCAAAAAGTGCGTTCAACTTGTTCAACAAAACACCACGTTCAGCTCTTTGGCATCGTAGGCAAAATGTAGTCTGATTCAGCTAGCGGAAACAGAGGTTTTGGTGGCTATGGCGTAGCCTCAGCTGAGAACCAGCTGAGAACCAGCTGAGAACCAGCTTACCCTTTGGAGGCCAGAGAGCCCCAGGCATCAGAGTGTGGGATGGAATCCGGCTCCTTCGGGCCCTGTCACACCTCGCCAATTTAGACAGCATTTGCCTAACATCCCAGAATCTCCTAAAACTCTGGCATACGCTGAACTTTCTATGTATTTTTTCAATTTTGGGTGTATACATAGCGTATTCATAACGAGTCCAGAACTTCTGTCCAATGAAAGCCTGATTATGCATAATGCACGACAGCGTAATGCCCATGAAATGATGCACAAGCCAGCGTCCTGAGGGGAGCACCGATGCACCCGGAGATGCCTGGTCTGCATAAAAAGATGTCTTTGATCGGGGTATTAACCTAGCTGTTGTTCACCCTCTGCCCTAAATATAAATAAATAAATAAAAATAAAAAGAAACAAAGAAGGTTTGCAGTCGCAGCAGATTCAGCGTCATGTCTGCTAGAAAGTTTGTTGGTCGTGGATGTGAACGCAGGGAGGATCCATTACAACCACCTTCTGGCTCACCCTATGATGGTGATACAGTCTGGAGGAGAACTGAACTGTGAACCCCTTTTCATAACAAAAACTGCCAGTAGCTGTAAGTTAGAAACACGTTCAGCCGTCGTCTGGAACACGTCAAATACATTGACATGCATTACGCGTAAGTTATAACCAAGTTACTCATAACTTTTGGATAAGTCAGACACCACGTCTTATAAGTAACTTTCACTCAATACAGGGGTCTTCAACCCCTTTTTCCAGGCCAAGGACCCCAAGACTGATGGCGAGATGGAGCGGGCACCCCCTAATTATATATATTGTGTGAAATAGTGTTCTATCAAACTGGTCCTATAGTCATTCTATTACAGATGGTGTCATGTAATGAAAGTAATTTTTCACTTGGATTATGAAAGTATTTCTGATTCTGATTCCTGGTTGATGGGACAGGTGTTGTGAATGAAACAGTGCCCAGCTTGAAAGAGCTCCTGTTTGTCGCTGAATTTGTGCATTGATGACTAAAAGACATCTTCTACCTCCATTTGAATTCATGTTAATGTGCATTTAAAGACATTTCAATTAGTGGAAAAAACTGCAGGGGGAAATATAAAATAAAAAAAAATAAAAAAAACTCTAATCAACCAAAACCTTCGCGACCCCTATGCAGTACCTCTGTGGAACCCCTAGGGGGCGCGGACCCCCTGCTGAAGACCTCTGACTTAACGTATGTCAACGATCAAATAACTTACCTGTAACATATACATACGCAGGGTATGTCGACGTGTGCCATGTGTTTCAGCGTGCTTCAGCATACTTCAGCGTGCTCATAACTTATAAAACACGTACCAATAATTTATCCAACGTATGCCAGCATTTTGCCAGATTTTTCTTATGTCAGGCATAAGCTAGTCTAATACAAGGTGTGACAAGGGCTTTAAGCAAACTCTGTCGCAGGGATGTGACGTCATGGGGGAGTTGCTCCTGCTTACATCATCGATATTTGATCCTCAACATGAGAAATGAGTAATTGTAAAGATATTATAATTTTTCTCAAAAAAAGATGTTTAAAAACATGACAAAAAATACATTTTAGATTAATTTTTGGTTCTTTTACATACAATACCGATTATGAAAGTACTTACTGTGTATTTGATCTGCAACAGATGGGGCTCTGAGGGGTTGCCCCCCGATGAGCTGTCTGTACAGAACGGAATCCTGACAACCAAAGGAAGTCGCTTTGCACTGTGTATTGATCCTCAGCAGCAGGCATACAACTGGATTAAAAAGAAAGAAAAAACCAACAATCTCACGGTAAAAATGTGCCTAATAAAACAACTTCTTTCCCATGTTTTTTTAACTTGCTGCTTTTTATATATAATAGAAAGGATTTTTTCTATGTAGGATGACAAGGGCCACGATTCAGTAAAGAATTACATAATGAAATAATTTTTGTACATAAATAGATTAATCAAAATTTGACTACAGGACGTATTTAATAATATACAATTGATTATGCGAACCTCTGCTGAATAGCATGATTTTATTTTATGATGTAAATGTAATTATTTAATAAATTAATAATATTCCTACATGTAAGCAGACCATGAATTAATGTAAACTGTCACACATCTATCAAAGTCAGCGAGGCGGGACTACCGCCAGTCTCTCAAATCCTGACGTCCGATTGGATGTTCCCAACCGAGCAAAGCATGAGCAGCTCAATTTAAGCAAAGGGACATGAAGTTTTCGAGAAGATGCTTATTCTCTTATCCAATAGGCTTCCTCAGTTCTAACTGGTGGTGGAAGACAGGCCAAACGTCTTCTAGAAAACTAAACTTTTCAAGCTGGATGACTGAGAATCGTCCCAAATATCTAACTAAGCAAAATAAGACAACTTCTTCCTGATTTTCTTTTTCACAAAATCTAAAATGTGCTGCAAGTCATATAAGCAAACTGTGAGCAAATCCAGCCTCTATATTGTTAGTTTGGTCTGAAATATATCCAATGACCTTATGAATGAGTTTACTGTGATCTAGTGTGGTGGGAGCTGCCAGAAACCTCAGTAGAATGAAGGTCAGCCCCGCCCACTGACTAACGCCTGCTCACATTTTCTCATGAACATTTTAGACACCAAACCATGAAATGAGCGGCTGGAGCTGCTCACCCAATTTGCAATATTTAAATAGCAACATGCATTAGAAATGTATTTACAAGCTTTTTAGCCGAATGTTTACAATAGGGCAAAAGAATACCAAGAAGAACTTGTCTTATCTGGCTTAGTAAGAAACAGCCAATCATACGTCTGGGTTTCTATGGAAACGGATGTCGTCCTTTGTCTTTGTTTGTTGTGACAGTTTAAATTACCGGTAATTTGTTGTGAGCTTCAGCGCAAGAGTATGACATGATTAATGAAATAATTATATTCTCTTAAAATAAAATCTATATATTGAACATAGGTGCATATAATTCATTATGTGTATTAAATAGATTATGTATTTATTTCCAGTTTTAATAAATTAACACATTTAATACTTAATTCATTAGGTATTTATTTATTTTTCCAGCACTTGTCATCCTCCATGTTTTCGAGTACTCATTTTTCGATCTTTATTAGGGCAGTTGTAAATATTTTTTTCTTCCACTCTGTATGTATTTTAATGTTTTAACAAGAAAACTACTTTCTAAAGAAACACATTCAAGGTAATGATTGCATTTTGGACATATATGTTGCAGAAAATCAAAGTTTTTCCTACATTTTCTAAATTTTATATAACATGGACATGAAAACCTTTTCCAGACAGTCAGCTAGTACAACCAATTAATGGTTAGGAGGGTCTCCTGGTTCAGGGCTCAGGTTAAAGTAATAAATGTAACGTTTGAAGTTTAGTCCTAACAAATATAAACATCTTTCCCAACAGATTTCATCTTTCAACGATCCAGAATTCCTGGAACAGCTTGAGATGGCCATCAAGTTTGGCTTTCCGTTCCTTTTCCAGGATGTGGATGAATACATCGACCCAGTAATTGAAAATGTTCTAGAGAAGAATCTGAGAGGACCTGAGGGCAGACATGTCATTATGCTCGGTGACAAGGAGGTGGATTATGATCCTAACTTCAGACTTTATCTCAACACCAAGCTGGCTAACCCTAAATACACTCCAACAGTGTTTGGGAAAGCCACGGTCATTAACTACAGCGGTATGATCCACACCAGGACACCTCTGCTTGTTATCTGATCTTATTCAAAACAAGGTTTGCCTGTGTAAATGTTTATGTGAATGTTCCACACAGTAACGCTTAAATGTCTGGAAGATCAGCTATTGAGCGTCATCGTGGGCTTGGAGAAAAGAGACACAGAAGAGCAACATGTGCGTTTAATCCAAGAGACCAGTGCGAATAAGAAGCTGCTGAAAGATCTTGGAGATTTATTGCTTATAGAGCTGGCCAATTCTACAGGCAACATTTTGGACAACACAGATCTCATTAAAACTCTGGAGAAAACAAAGCTGAAAGCCACTGAGGTTAGACTTGTTAAGGTTTGCTGCTTTTATGTTATTAAATAATGCATTCATGAATTGTTAACCTTTAAATCTGTATTCACCAGGTATTTGAGGCGCTCCAGTTGGCTCAGAAGACATTAGAGCATATAGATCAACTCAGAGACAGTTACAGACCTGCTGCAAAACGCGGCGCCATCCTTTTCTTTGTACTGACAGACATGGCTCTGGTCAACAGCATGTACCAATACTCACTCGCATCCTACTTGAAAGTGTTTGAAATGTCTATAAAAAGTGCTCCGTCTGAATCGGTTCTACACGAAAGGATTCAAAACATCATCAACACTCTGACATACGATGTTTACAACTATGGCTGTACAGGTAAAAGAGCCGGGTTAGATTAGTTTTAGACATTTGGAATTCTTATGGTATAAAGTTTAAGTTGTAGATTTCTTGATCCTTTAAATGTCCACAGGGCTGTTTCAGAGACACAAGCTGCTTTTTTCATTCAACATGGCGGTGAAGGTTGAACAGGGAGAGGGAAGAGCACCCCAACAGGAGCTAGAATTTTTTATAAAAGGTCATTTATGTAGAAAAACCTTGTGTATATATATTGTCTATTAACATACTTGGTCCTCACATTTTTATTTCTTCTTTTCCCTATTAAAATGGCTAAAGGTAATCTATCTCTGGAAAAAAGCAGCAAAAAGAAGCCATGTGATTGGCTTCCTGACCAGGGCTGGGAGGATGTGGTCAAACTTTCCGAGATCTTTCCTGATCAGTTTGGCTCTCTTCCTGATGACATTCAGAAAAATTCCTCAGACTGGAAATCTGTAAGTGATCAAATACTGTGGAGTGAATCAGTGCAAGCAAAGAACAAGCTTTGTAAATATTTACAAAACAATCATGTTATATGATTTTTTTTTCTATATTTTTTTGTAGTTTATTTTACAAGTTTTTTTCTTCCTATTTTTTTTTTTTTTTACAGATATTTTTTTTTTGTGTGTGCAAATTTCTCTTCTTCAAATTGAGTTATACGGATAACATTCTCTTCTCTTCAGGCCCAATACAAATCGAAATACCGTCTCTCTTCTCTCATGAGGACGGCCCGCCCCCAGAAGTGAAGAGAATAGGATCTCTAAAACAAAATGTATAACGAATAGTTTCTAAAACTCATCCTGAAGAAAAGGAGGAGAAAAGTTTATGATATAAAAAAAATATAGTTGCAAAAATAATTAACAAAACTAGAAAAAAGATCAGGGAAAACAGCAAAGTTATTCATAAAGTGTTTTTTATTTTATCTCTAGATTACATTTTTTTTTTTCCAAATTTCCCATTTTTAACAATAAATTCAACAATAAAGGAACAAAATTCACTCCATATGTAACAGGAATCAATGTAATCAGGTAACAGTAAGTTTGAGCTTTTTCTGTTTTTTTCCCCCCTCAGTGGTATGATTTGGACGCACCAGAACAGGCTCCATTTCCCAATGAATACAAACAAAACCTTTCGGCCTTCCAGACCCTGCTGTTACTGCGCTGCTTCCGTGTGGACAGACTCTTCAGGGCTGTGACTGACTACATCACTGTGACCATGGGAGAGAAGTGAGACTCTTTATAAAGTGCAATGAATCACAGTACCAAACAACAGTTTGCATCCATTCAGGCTGCTGCCCTTTAAAACATGGGAGGCTCAATGGTGTTTATTAGACCCTATTGTTACATTTTGCATTAAAAAATGTTGAAACACATCACTATAGCAGGGGAAAATACTCAAATAATAATCTCCAGAAACCACTTCACAAAATGAATGATCACTTTTCTCTCTCGACTCAATAATGAAAACCTTTTCACTGTCCGTTAGTGTGTCAGTTTCAGGACCTTCCCCTGCTCTATAGACCCCCTAAGACGTTTAGCTTCAATGGAAGTGACATTTTGAGATGTTATCCAATCAGGGCTCTTCTCTCTCGCTGCTGACTGAGGCCCAAACCTCAACAGGGATTTCTCATAGAGGCTGACCGGCAGCGTCCTGCTGCTTCAGAGCGGAGGGAAGATCACGACCGAGAACGGAATAAACAGCTGATTAATGCGCAACATATTCATGAAATCAGGCATTTTTAGAGCATAGTAAAAAAGGTTTAATGACTTAATTTATTAAGTTTGACAATGCATATTTTACCAATAATTTTACGAAATTACAGTAGAGATTTAGCTTTCCTAAAGTTTTATATATACACATATATATATATATATATATATATATATATAGATATATATATATATACACGTGTATATATATATATAT
>NW_015152350.1:61930-66288 GCF_000732505.1 Cyprinodon variegatus
TTGTTGGACTGTTACTGGATGCATGTAATGAACTTATATTGTCGCGCTTAAGGATGCCACGTATACATCAGTAAAAGACCCAAGTAATTGGGTGTTCTACCAAAGACTAATGTATGTAAATGTCTGCTCAGATATGTACAACAATAATAGCAAGGTTTCAGGCACAGCTGTGCAACTGGATATATCTAATGTATATACATTTATAATAGGATAGAGCTTAAATTGAGCAATATAGACTGAAATAGTTGATTAGTTATTTATTCCAACAGAAAACTCAGGTCTCTGTGTTTTTTTGCTTAGGTACGTGCAGCCCCCTGTGATCAACCTTTCTTCAATTTACAAACACAGCACAGCTTTGTCTCCCACCGTTTTCATCTTGAGCCCTGGCACTGACCCAGCCAGTGATCTCATGAAACTGGCAGAGGCATCAGGCTTTACAGACAGGTTCAAGATCCTTGCAATGGGCCAAGGGCAAAATAAGGTACTGAACATGTTCTGCTGTATATGCTAGCAGTTCTTCCCCTGAAATGAAAACCTTTGGTTCACTGTTTGGTTTTTATCATGAAGGTGTCACTAGATCTGTTAAAAAGGTCAGTCATTCAAGGTCATTGGCTGATGCTGCAGAACTGCCACTTACTGGTGAAGTGGTTAAAAGAACTGGAGAAGACATTGGAACAAATCAATGATGCCAACCCCGACTTCCGCTTATGGATCACAACCAATCCCATCAAGGAGTTCCCTGTTGGCATTCTACAAAACTCTCTGAAGGTGAAACACATTTCCTAACCTTCTGAGATGCTGTTTTTTCTCCATTCCTTCTTGATCCCGTCAGTGAATAAGTCTATAAGACTGATTTACATATTTTAGCTTTATGTAATGACATCATTAAGGCAGCAGAGATAAATCAAATGTAACTATCGAGTAGTCTTCTAAAAATATCTGTTACTTTACACTAATAATAATTTGCAAAACTTTCTATAGCTCTCTGCTAATGTACTCAGACTATTTGGACCTTTTGATGTTTTTTTATCTCATCACCCTCATTATAACTAATAGAGTTTTAGAGATAGAGTTGAAGTAAAATTATTTAATCACTTGAAAATAGAAGCATTTATTTTTTAATTAGCATCCATCAAACCTATTTTTCCCACCTTTACAGTTGCGGGACCCTTTGGTGCGTCTCTAGTAGCTTTTCTACATCTACAGACCTCCTCACTTTTTCAAGCAGGATAGCTTAAACTTGGTCATGTTGGATGGATTTTGTTTGTAATCATTTGTCATCCAAAGGTCAGATGTAAAGCAACCATAGATGCCAGGTGAAAGACATTTGGCAATCAGTAAAGAAGCCTGCTTGCTTTTAAATTAGATTTGATCATACTTAAAGTCGTAGGGAAGTCATATTTAAATTTAAATCATTCTGACTTAAACATATATGTAAATGTACTCTTTATCATACCATATTGTCCAGAAATGTAGAAAATTTCTATTTAAAAAAAAAATCCCGTCTTAAAATCTGTTTAGTTTTTTCGTTATCTTCTGCAGGCCAGTTAGTTATATGTCAGCCTGAACACCTAAATTCGGCCAATCATATATCAACGGTCATCTGTCAATCAAATTTTTTCAGTCATAGCATCTTGATTCATATGCATGTTTCCTCTGTCCATAGCGTTCCTTGACAGTGTCGTTTCTAAGTCACCAGTTTAGTGATACTTGGTCCCAATGGAATTTCCCATTGGGAACCTACTAGCACTAAGTTGCTAACTGGTTAGCAAGATGCTTTTGACTAACCGGCCACAACCAAACTTGCTTGCGAACTTTCCGTCACAACAATCCCGCCCCCTTGATAAACGACCAATCATATTCACTTTATTAATTCGTGTAAAGTCGTTCACCACTCGGGAGAATTCAGAAATGCAACAGTTGGAAAAGCTGCTTCCCCACGACTTGAAAGCAAAACTTCACAAGTGAAATAATGTGAATGTTTTTGGACATGGATCCCCTCTAAAATAGTATTTTTCTATGTAGCTATAAGAAAATCACGTTCACAAACAATTTCTAGACATGTAAATCCTTTTTGACGTTGTTTGTAGGTAGTGACGGAGCCCCCCAGCGGTCTCAAGCTCAACATGAAGGCCACGTACTCCAAAATCTCGCCTAAAATCTTGGAGGCATGTCCACATCCTATGTTCAAAAGCTTGGTGTATGTGCTGGCCTTTTTCCATGCCGTGGTGCAGGAGAGGAGAAAGTATGGAAAGACTGGCTGGAATGTGCCCTATGACTTCAGCGAGTCAGACTTCTTTGTAAGTGGTGCAACTCTTAATTTACAGAAGTGCAAAACACTTCTAAGCTTTGTGTTGATGTAGCTCTCCTTAACAGGTTTGTATGGAGATCCTGAACACCTACCTGACTAAAGCATACAGGCAAAAAGATGGTAATATCCCATGGGAAGGCCTGAAATATCTCATTGGAGAGGTAAGGCTGTGGTATGAGCTCTTCTGCGTTCTTCCTTGTATGATTTCAGATGCTACAAACGAAATTTGTACCTCTCACTAGGTGATGTATGGCGGGCGAGTTATAGATAGCTTCGATCGCAGGATCCTGACTGTCTACATGGAAGAATACTTTGGGGATTTCCTCTTCCATACCTTTCAGAAGTTCCACTTCTTCAGAAACAAAGATGCAGTTTACAAAATACCTCCAACTGGGCCAAAGGCAGCATATGTTGGTGAGCTCCTGCCTCAGCTCTCTGAAGTAAGACAGACAACAGCTCAGTGTTTGCCTGCACTCACGGCTTTAACCTGCTTTGTCTTACAGCTGAGATTAATAGCATGCCGCTGGTAAACACACCAGAGGTTTTGGGTCTTCATTCCAATGTAGAGATAGAATATAACACCCTGGCTGTGAAAGAGATGTGGGCTCATCTGATAGACCTTCAACCTTGGACTGGTATGATGTGTTTCTCTACTGGAATTTCACAGACCACTACTACCAAAAACCATTTTGTTGATGTATACCCTGTATGAGAACTTCTTCACTTTCAAAAAACTAAGATTGGAGGCATTTTTGTGTGCTTTATTTCCCCTTTAAAGGTGAATCTAGTGGAAACCTTACGAGGGAAGAGCAGATAAGCCAGGTGGCCCAGGACATCCAGAGCAAACTTCCTGAGCTGTTTGACATAGAAGTGATTCATAAAAAGTTTGGCACAGATGTGTCTCCGACCTCAGTGGTTCTCCTTCAGGAGCTCGAACGCTTTAACAAACTGGTGGCTTGCATGCAGCAGTCTTTGGCTGAGTTGCAAAGGGTGAGACTGGGGACATTAGAAACATGCATGCATCGTGTCTTTGGCCTTTTAGTCCATCTCTAGAGCATTCAGGTGTGTCTTGTTTTCTTTAGGCCTTAGTTGGCGAGGTGGGAATGAGCAGTGAGCTGGAGGATGTGGCTCAGGCCCTTTTTAACGGCCACATTCCTGCCATTTGGAAGAAGCTGGCACCTGAGACTTTGAAGTCCCTTGGAAACTGGATGAGCCACTTCAAGAGGCGTCATGAGCAATATAACTACTGGGTAAACATGGTCAAAAAGACACCTTGATTTTGGAAAGTATGCCATAATAGTACAAACAAAGGACTACTATATAAATTTTGACCGAGGCAATAGGCTGATTTGAGATCTACTGAATAATATTTCATGCCCATATGCAGTAATTGGCCCGGATTGATGCTTTGGGCTGTCTGCTCACCTTAGGGTTGGATAATGTAGTCAAAATTATGTAGTCAGTTTCAGTCGATACGATATAACTTAGATGTCAATCTAAATAATCAATTTAAAAATATTCCAATATAACATTTTAGAAATAATCCTTAAAAACACACACACACATCTAACTATTTATATTTGGATCTAGAAGATCAACAGAATAAATCTAAAAAAAAAAAACCCAGGTTATTTTCTTTCTCTTCTCATGTCCATGGGATCTTTTTATGATTCTGATTCCTTTTTAAAAAAAAATATCTTTCATATGTTTGAGAAGAGAAATACATCTAAGCCTCCAAGCTACACTGTGTAATATTTGCAGAGGTTTATTTAAAGAAGTATGTTGCTTATTGTCATTTTATTTTATTGTCATTGATGAACTGAAAGTCGCTGCCTTAGAATTTGCTAAATATAATTACATAGTATGGGTTTTGCATTTATGGAGGCAGACATATTTGCCCAACAGAGCTGGATAACTAGTGACAGTACAGATCAACATTACACTCAAACTGGACAGCAGCAGGTTAGGCCTATATACAATCTATATCTTACACAGACTCTCTATGTAAGCTATCATTATCATCAGTTGACAAGATCTGTGATGTGAA
>NW_015152350.1:66698-71897 GCF_000732505.1 Cyprinodon variegatus
CACCGTGACGTCACTGCTGGAAGATGGCAGGAGGGAGGGGTTACTATATGTGGGCAAAGATGGCCGCTCCCAGACTCAGTGATCACACCAAATATTATTTTTTTTATATTTTTACTGATTAACTCTAAATTCATTAAATCACCTCGATCATATTAGTTTTAGGTATAAATAATGATCCTTTGGGTATTCCTTGCTGCCTGGACTTCTGCTTTAAAGACTGCTCACCAATGTACTTAATTATCCAATCAACATCCAACTAGCTCTGAAAATATTTAGACATCCATCCTTTCATAAACCCTCATTGGCACTTTAGGCAGCATTTTACAAGTTCTGTTCTTTATTAAATCACCAGTTTAAGATTTTTCCCCTGCTTTCTGTCATGGAACAGCTTTCCTGCTCCAGACATGACGGATGTTGTCCTGTTTAATCAAATGTTTGGAAGGTTGTCATTTGCACTTTCTTTAGTCAAACAACAGAGATCCCAGCCCTTTTTTACATGGGCGCAGTGAATTTTTCCAACTCTAATAAAGCTTCCTTGTGCAAACCAAACCTTTATCACAACAAGGATAAGCTCAGTTAAAACAAAATGAATCAATTTAGACATCCAGTAATTAAATAGACCAGGGATGACAAGCTTGTTCCCTCCTCTTCACTCAGCTCTTCTAATCTGACTGTAACTTTTAAGATGCCTGACCAGCTGCTGCTTATGAGCTGCATGACAACAATTAAACATTTGGAGCCACACTGCAGCACACACTAAACATGTGAGAACACCGTCCAGGATGTTTTTCTTTAGATGGGAAGAAGGTCATTTCAGACATCTGGAAGTAAAAGTCATTTTCTCTAGTATTATATTCCAGATGTCTGAAATATTAATTTAATTAGAAAAAAATAAATTTCATATATTAGAAATACATCTTCAGTCAAGCTAACAAATGCCCAAACAGCCCATTGAAATGTTATAAGAAATTCAATTCTCACTAGTACCATTTAAATACATTTTTCAGGTGAATGAGGGTGAGCCAAAAGTCATGTGGCTATCAGGACTTCATGTCCCAGAGTCTTATCTGACCGCCCTGGTTCAAGCTGCCTGCAGGACAAACGGCTGGCCTCTGGATCTTTCTACCTTATACACAGAAGTGACCCAGTATCGCAGTGAGGATGAAATCACAGCCAGGCCCAAACAAGGTAATACAAGACGTAGGGTTTTTTTGTTCTTTTGTTTTTAATTCCAATTACTAAAGGTGTCATTGGCTGCAGGCTGCTTTGTGTCTGGCCTGTACCTGGAGGGAGCAGACTGGGACATGGAGAACAACTGTCTAATGAGAAGTAAACCGAAGGTCTTGGTGGTTGAACTGCCCATTCTGAGAATCATCCCCATCGAGACACGCCGTCTTAGGTTACAGGTCTGCATAAAAGCCTCTATATACTCTCTTCCCATATGATTTGTACATTTTTTCTTTCTGTGTATCATTGTATGTCTTTTCCCCACAGAATACATTGAGGACACCAGTGTACACAACATCGATGCGGAGGAATGCAATGGGTGTGGGACTGGTGTTTGAAGCAGACTTGTTTACTACGCTGCACCACTCCCACTGGGTTCTGCAGGGAGTCTGTTTGTGTCTCAACACTGAGTGAAGATTTACTTAAAAAACTAATCTGCTTTTATTCATGATGTTAGTTAGTTTTTATCACTTTTAAGCACTTTTCTTCTGGGGGTTTTTATCTTATAAATCCAAATTAATTTTCTTGTAAAGCAGCTGTATTTTGTGTTTTTGTTTCTGTGTTATTAATTTTAATAAAGTGCACAGGGAGTTTGTTATTTAAATATGAGTGTAAATAAGCTTCGAACAAAGTTTCCATCTGTTCTCCGGTAAACAGTTAGATTTTAACATTATAAATGAGCATGAACACTGTGGCACTTTAAAACATCCCTTGTTAAACAGAGACCTGTAGCTTTTGTGAAATCATGATTATATCAGGAATCTTTCTTATTGAAAACTCATACTAATACTTTAACATTATTCATATTCAATTTACAATATTCCATCATGCTGCTAAACTTCCCCATGGTCTAAATTTTACATTAAGACTTAGAAAGTTACTTCCTTCTTGCTGCTGCAGATTTTGTAAGTATTCTTCACAGGTTTCCTCCTGCGCAAATATTTCCTCATTCCTAACAGTAGATGGAGGCGCCACTATTTAAATTTCTCAGGTTTCATTTGGCCCAACATTAGCTCACAATTCTAAACTTCCACCATACAACTTTATTTTTTTTTTTTTGACGGGAGGCAGTTTGCTGGCTGCTGACTGGATCGGGCACTGGAACCAAGCCATCAGCTCCGGGACTGGTCTGGCAACCCCGGCGGGTTTGGTCGCTCCGTGTGTTTCAACTACGTGCCGCACTGTCAACCAAAATCCCAGATGATTTTTAAATTCCCCATGGACATTTTTTTTTAGGTATGAAAAGTAGGAAATGTCCGGGAAAAAGAGGACGTCTGGTCCCCCTACCATGTCAACAATCTGATGTTTCAGTCAGTGAGTGCTTGTTGCTATGATGCGTCTTTGCTCAGCACTTTCGCTCGTAAACCAACCAATCAGCACACAGCTCATCTAAATATTCATGAGCATACCATAAAAGGAAGTAAACCTTTCGTTTCATTCTCGGCCTTTTAACCAGGCTTGCATTAGGGCTCATAGAACAGCAAATATGCCATTTTCAGCCCAGCCAGTGTTACACACCCTATTCAGAGACCTTAAGGATTAGCACCAAATATCCTATAGAATTATTCTATCACCCCTTTAAGGTCTTACAATAGACTGTAGGCAGAGTAGCATTATGCTTGAAGCTGGAAAAACCATGAACAGTTAGATGAAAACATATGCTCATCTCTGTGATTCTCTAAAACAGAGTTCCAGACCCTAGTGACTACTGCTTTAAAGCCCATCCCAACTCTGCACTAGTCAGTCCCTAAACAGCAGTCTTATTTAGAGACCCAGATAGAGAGTCTGAGTTTCCAGCATTAAGCTTTGTGGCCCTTCTGTGCTCTCTGATCACTAAGCCAACTTTGCTCTGCAAAAAAAACTTACTAGCCTAATTTTTTTCTTAATATTAGTTAATTAAGGAAGTTAGGTTGCCCTGAAGGCGGTTATGCCTCGGAATTTGACTTCCAGTTCTTTTCCTGGGAGCAAGTTACCTAGTATAGTTATTCTTAACTCAAACTGGGTAAAACCATATAAAAAGGACTATAAAAACAGGAGTAAAAAAGTAACAAAGTTTACTCCAGGTCAGGTCATTACAGGACAGAGAAATTGCTTGGAGTAGGCACAGCTGTGGGCTCAAAATGTCAGCAAGCATCCTGCAAAATTGAGCCCCGATCAAGTTCATCTCCTGCTTCTTCTACCCCATGAGTCCATGTGTTGCATCAGGTGGATGTTAGCTGTTCATGTCAGAAACTGACACGCTATCCATGCCCTGACCTTCGTGCCTCTATGCCTCAGGATTATAGACAGCTCTCCTCTATTAGTCCGGCTTCAGGATGTGTCCTTATCCTCTGTATCNATCCATGCCCTGACCTTCGTGCCTCTATGCCTCAGGATTATAGACAGCTCTCCTCTATTAGTCCGGCTTCAGGATGTGTCCTCATCCTCTGTATCTTCCAAAGACAAGAAGACTGCCCTCATTAGATGGCCTCTCTACACACAGTGTAATCCACCATGTGAAGGAAGCCCTGCTACTCCATCTAATCTGGCTAACAGATTAACAATACACAGGATTAAAAAAGAATGAACCTAACATTTGAGAAAATGTTTAAAGCCGTTCTAAAATAACTTTCAGTTTTGGTAAATTTTGGCTCCACCCAGTGGACAAAATCTGTATTGTTTGAAGAAAGTCATTATTTCCCACAAAGGGCAGCGCATGGCATGGTAGAATCCTGATCTCCCAGTCACCTACAGTGGGACTGAACTGCATTTCTTTTTCTGGTGGCTATGTGAAAGAAAATAATCTAAGTCTAAGTCTGGCTAAACAATGTCATATGACATATTTACCTTTGGTTTTTTTAGTGTTCTGCCAACCCCTCCTCCAACACACCTTCCAAGATCCACAGAAAGTCAAAATATTAAAATACAGGTTCAATACCTAAATGCAGTCCAAACCTCTGAATGTCGGCCATTGACCTGCATATATTCAGGAAAAGACTTCAAGACTTAAAATCTAAACAACTGTCTAGTGGAGCTACATGCTCGCCCAGGAAGAAGAAATTCGATTCTCAGAGTAATAATAATAAAAAGAAGCTGGTTTTCCTGATAGAAAACTTTTTTACCAATTTAATTCATACACTGAACTCAACTGCATGTATGATTGGATTCCACTGCTCTTCTCTTTAAAACGAAGCATGTTTTTCTACCATAATCCGTCTGTTATCAACATTCCTTACAATAGACAGACCCAGATTGTAAATCTCCTCAGACTAGTTTTGAAATAAAATCAATAAAAAAAGCAATATCTGAAGACAGCTGTATTAATCGTTTACCTTTATTGTTTATTTATTTCTGAAGTATTCATTCTGGTTCTAATATCACTGCTTTAGATCATTGCTTTAGTCGTCTACAATGATTGTCACTGCCACCTACAACAGAACATGCTAATGTACATTTACTGTATAACGTTACTCATGGGCCATCACAGAAGAGGAGCAAATAAAACATTTACCAAAACTTTCCATAATAAAAAGACTCACCTTCTCAATAAACGGTGAGCAGTTCCTGATCACAAGAACTGAGAAACTTTACATTTTGGTATATTTAGCTGGATCCCTCATGCAAATGGTGTTAATGGGGAGACAGTGGTGTAAAATAAAAGTTTAATCCTGGAACTGAAGTGTTGAGGATATTTAAGGCTACAATGATTAGAAACATTGAATTGCTGCATATAATATTTGAGTATAAATTTCATAAGTGTTCCACTTTTCTGTATAAAGCATATCCAAACTAAATAATGAACTAAAAGTGAATATATAGTGTTAAAATCTATTATTAGTTTATTATTACTACTAACAAACTCCTGCAGCTAAAAAAAGTCTAAGAGGAAAACACTGAACTCTTGTGATTCTATGAGCAATGACCTTAATCCTATTGAGCATCTTTAAAAGGCAGAAACATGGCGTCTGGAAAGGCTCCCTTCAAACCTGAGAC
>NW_015152351.1:0-1413 GCF_000732505.1 Cyprinodon variegatus
GTTGGTGCCCACTATAACCATCAGAATCAGGAGGAATAACAACTAATCTGCGCTGCCCACCACCACCTAGAAATATATAACATTTACAGACATCATTTACTCAACTGTATGCACATTCACCGAGTTAAACTGGTTGTATAACATGAGTTTAACAGTTTATGTTTCATTACAACATACCTGTAGACTTGTATAGCAACCAGCCACCATTGATGCTT
This sequence comes from Cyprinodon variegatus, assembly GCF_000732505.1. Lineage (NCBI taxonomy): Eukaryota > Metazoa > Chordata > Actinopteri > Cyprinodontiformes > Cyprinodontidae > Cyprinodon > Cyprinodon variegatus. The sequence goes on from NW_015152351.1 coordinate 216, forward strand.
GCAAGCCTTGGAAATGCATTAAGCAACAAATCTGTCAGCTTATACAAAAAAAGTTCAGTTACTAGTCAATATCATACATATAACAAATACAATTATTTTCTACATTTTCTATTCCGTAACCCAAGGAGAGATCATTGATTTGGAATATATATAATTATATGGGGAAATTCAGCCAAGACATCGGCTCATTCAGTTATCACAGGATGCAGAAAAAGTCAGTGGATAGAATAGCTCCAACAACAAAAAGAAACAAAGAAAGAAAGAAACAGATTATAGTTTAGTCTACTATACTTAAAGAAAAATTACCTCTGTATGTGTTAAACTCTCTGTTACTGAGAGAGAACGTTTACCCAGACCAGCCAATATAAGCTGGAGTTCTTCGTCTCCTTTGGGGGTTTTGGAACGTTGTTTCTCAAGGAGAAAAAAGTTCACCAGAAAACTTTTTTTTGGTCGGGTATACGGTGTAAAACGTCTTTTCCCTTTTGTCTCTCGGCGAAAAAGTCCAGGAAATGATCTGAAAAAAATGATGATGATGATGTTTATACAGCTTATTTTATTCAATATCAAATTTAAATTGACAGAAATGCAGAAGATCAACACAGACCGCAGACTTGCTACACAGGCTGACTAAGTTGAAACTTACCGAGCCATTTCTTGATGAACTGAACCACTGCGCTGAGGACATCTTAGCTGTCCTGACTGTGGACCTGTCTCTGTTTGCCTCGACTGTCCCTCAACAGACTGTCTTTCACTTTCTTGTGCAACTGGCCTCACAGTCCCTGAAGAGCCTAACCTTCGGTTTAATAATGACACAAGACTGTGTGCCGTGTTTAGGATATCCGCTAACTGTACCTAACAGAAAGTTCAATAAAGTTAGATGTCTGAATATCAACTACAGACATAAAGATTTAAGTTACAAATGTTAAAGATTACCTGGCTTTGCTCCGTAGCTTCCTGGTCCGTCATCTTGCCGCTACTAAGTTGAAAGAACACATAGTACGCATGCGCGGCTCCTATCTTCCTGCTCTGTGCTCCATTAACCAGCCTTGGAAACCGTGACGTCAGACCACTGTTGTGAATTCGTATTCTCAAAGAAAAAATCCGTATTCTCAAACAGCCGCTGCTGTTTGTGTTCATAAAGAATAAAGCACAAATTTAAACTTGAAATTCGTATTTTATTAGTTATTTAAGTTGTAAC
>NW_015152351.1:2902-22855 GCF_000732505.1 Cyprinodon variegatus
GACTGGAGCCTTTTAGCTGCAGCTACATTCACCAAATCTTCCTCTCACCCTTAGAGAGAGCCTCACGTTCCTATGCGAGGTCTTTTGGTTCACAGATGGAACAAAACCTGAATTGCCTTTCTGCTCCCCAAAACAAAAATTATCTGTTATTTCATATGTATAATCTTTAGTATTATACTAATTTAAGTGCATTAAAATGATTTACCTATTAATCTTTAATTTAGTTAGTTTCTTGCTAGATTATAATATTAATGGAGAAGAAGAGGACTTTGTTTGAGCTAATATTCCAGTATTTGCTTTCTAGTAATCTTTAAATCTGTTAACAATCTGTTGTTTTGTGATTTAGTTTTTGAAATTTAATTTAAACTGTGCCGACAAAAGATCATCTCACCGTCTCAAAAAAATGGTTCGTTTTGATCCTCCTGCTGACCTCCAGGGACCTCGATGTCAGAAGTCCTCACTCCCTTAACCTTCTAACCAGGGTATTGAGGCTGGAAGACTGCTTCCTCCAGGTGGTACCTGACACTTCTGACAATCGCTGTCCTCGGAAAAAATCAGTCAAAGAGAACTGCCTTGACAACGCCAAATTGTCGTGGGAAAAAAGTATTCAACTATTCATCCTAGTTAAATAAACGGAGATCGATGGATTTCACTCAGTCGGCACATTTATTCAGATCTTTGCAAAGAGAGAACAGTCATCATGGCACAGCATTCTGCTCTGTTCTGATCTGGGCAGGGTTCGTTCACCCCTAGTTACAACGATGGAAAGCCGTCAGAGTCATAACAAATTACACACACTTTGGTTAACAGTAACATGTTATGAATAAACCTTGAGAAAGAATCTGGATTGTTATGGGAAGAAGCAATGTCTGGTCTACAAACAACATTCTGCAGGGAATGGTGTGGCCTTGAGAGAGAAACAGACTGAGTGAAAACTTTTATAGTGAGTAAATATGAATATTAATATATAATAGGAGAAAGATATAAATTTTCCCACAACACTGCCTTTAACTGAACTTCAACGACAATCTACAGTGCCGCATATTGACGAAAATCCCACTTTTCATGCAGTGTATACTTGTACATTTTCATTGAAATTTAAATCAGCTTTTAACCATTTTTGGTATGCTGCATTTAATATTAAGATGTAATTATTACTCAGAATTGATAGATTGAAAGGAAAATATTCAGACATTATGTAGCTTATGTGGTACACATTTGGGTTCCTGCCTAACAATAATGCATTATTTGTGATGACTAGATGTTAGGGATTTGATGAGAAAGTATTTCAGCCCTTAGATAATCACAATATTTTATTAACTTCACAAAAGTTTTTTTAAACACAGGCAGATTTTCCTTAATATTGGTGGATTAACTTATACAGGTTTATAGGTCATGTTTCCCACGTACACCTTTTTAGCACAACTACATATTCCTGTATGCTCTTTGACTTTGTTATTTTTCATAATTCAAATAGATCCACAGAGAAATTGTCCATGACGCATTAAAAAAAACCAGCTAGGATTCTATCTACAAAAACACATGACTTATAGCTCATCACTGACCTGAGCAATATATAAAAAAAAAATGTCCAAGTCCTCATGTAGACTGTTTTAAACATGTTCACTGCTTTAATTACAAGAACTGAAAGCAAATTTCTCTACCAATCTAAACATTTAAACATTAAATGCACTATTATGTCTACAGATCAACCATTTGTATAAGATTGAATACTGGGAAAATATAAGGTACCTCTGGTCTAACGCAGCAAAAACGTATGTGTGTATGTGTTAATACTCCATTAATCATAATAACCCTAAAAAAACAAAAGGTTAGAGATAATAAAAAGTAGTTTGAAACAGTGTGCTGAAAAATTTCCTTAAACTATAAACATAACAGAAACCTATTTTCTGTTTAATATTGCTATGAAAAAATGTCTCTCAATTTTAGATTCATTCAACACAAAACATTATCTGGCTATCCATTTTGCAGTATTTTCAAAGTAAACAACCCAATTCAGTAATGAGATACATACAAAAGAACAATTTAGGAATTTCTATGCTTCAATGTACATTAAAACCTAACTACTTTTTCTTCTTAAACTTTTTTTCCTGCACATTGCAGCATTTAAATATCCAAACGATGGGAACAGGGAGTGTTTGTCTTAAGTGAGAACTTTAACCATCTACCACTTGGTGTGGTAGAGTGACAGATGAAGCATTAATAAATGAGCCCTGTTTTTCTCTTCCTTTAAGAAAAAAAGTGAGCAATTCCCCTTTTCCCTTCACAAAGATAGGTCCTCTTCTCACAAAGCGGAAGCCATACTCCTTTAAAATATCGTAGCAGTCCTCCACTACCTGGGGGAAAAAAATCATATCATCAGAAACAATGCTTTAGATGCATTAATTCTAAGAATAGTAAAGAAAAATACAGTGTTATTATTATTTGTTTTTTTTTAGAGAAGGAAATGTTTCTATTTAAAAAGAAATTGATCCGCAAATGGAGGAAGACAAATAGTTTGATAAGGAATATCAGAATCAAACTAAAGCTTCTCCAACATGCAGCGATATTGAGCAACATATCTTTGGAGTTGTACCATTTTAAAATCCTAATAACAAATCCTAAGAATTGAATTAATTCTGAATGAAATCCTAAAATATTTTATTGTTCTATGGGACAAAGTATTTCCAGATGTGCATTACTATACCTCACTGACAGTTATACCACCCCGTGCTTGGCAGATCATCATTTTCAGCTGTTTGAGCTAGTTTCCTATGTGATGTGTCACAGATGCAAGAAAACAGGGACAAAAATAACTAGAAACTGTTGATTTTCGAGACGTAATACTACCAATATGTAAAAATCCAGCTGGTTTAATTCACAATGTGCGATATTAATATCACTGCTGTTGCAAAGACGCACTCTTAGTATGATTCTTCGATTTCATGTAATTCTATTCAATCAAAAATTCAGGACATTGCTTTAAACATTTTATTTTATTTTTTTTTACAAGGAGTTGTTGTAGATATTAAAGCTGCAGGCAGGAGATATATTTTCCATTGGTGTGTCTTTCCAGCGGTGTGTCTTTGACTAATGACAATATTGTGGTTCAAAAGTCATCTGAAGAGAAAAGTCATAGTTGTCCACAATGTTCTCTATTTTATTCCAATCACAGCTCTGGAATGTCTTGATTAAAGGTGGGTGGGCATAATCAGAATGGATGGCTTCTTCCCTCCAACGGGACAGGAAAGCAGTGGCAACACAGTGACGCCCCATGTGCATGGCTGTAGCTCTGTGGCGCAGGTTGACATACATTTAAAACTTTGCCCCTTTCAGGAAACAAATGTATATGTTCAAATAAAACTATTTCAAAGAGGACATTAGGTTTTAGAAATAAATAAATGTTTTTATATACCTAACTTTTGATTTTCTGTAAGCATGACGACGATCCAGCAAACCAGCGGCACATATATATGGAGTAACATCTTTCTACTACCGTTACACCTGCTGCCAAATTCTAAACAGGCCTGCAGTGATGCAGATGCGCTAATTAAGGGCTGAACGGTCCACTCGCCCTACCCACTATAGGGTTTGGGACAGTCCTTAAAGGGGTCATAAAATGCAAAACTGTGTTTACATTATCATAGATGATAACGATAGTTAAGTGGGTAAAATTGTTGTGCAGAGAAGTTCAAACCCGATCAACACCTCCTTTCGTTGCAAATCTCACAATTCTAAACTTCCACCATAAAACAAGCGAATTCAAACGAAGCACCGAGTTGACGTAAACTTGGGGATGTTGCCTTATTTCCTGTACTTTTGTCACACCTCGAAATTGACATACAGACAAGACCACTAGTTCACTGTCCAAAGGGAAGGGGGGTATTATTTATTATTAGTATTTGGTTGCATTGTAGTCGACCAAAATCCCAGGCGATTTTGAAATTCCCTTTGAACATTTTTTCAGGTATAAAAGTAAGACACAAAGTAGGAAGACGTCTGGTCACCCTACAATATCAACAATTTGATGTTTCAGTGAGTGAGTGCTGGTTACTATGATGCAACAAGCTCAGCTCATCTAAAGGAGCTTTAAAGTGATTATGAGCATACCATGAAAGGAGGAAACCCGTCGTTTTTTCTGGGGCTTTTAACCAGGCTTGCATTAGGGCACATAGAACAGCAAATGTGGCACATTCAGCCCAACCAGTGTTACACACCCTATTCACAACCCTTAAGGACCAGCACCAAATGTAATGGTTTCTGCACTGATTCTGGCCTGATCACTCAGTCCATACACCTGCTCTGCTCCTCCCGTCCGCAATTAGCTCTGACCGGAGTCACCTGTTTCCAGCAGTTTATAAACCCCATCAGATCAGTCCTCAGTGCCAGATTACCTCGAGCCAAACCGCTAAGAATAGTCCAGCATCTAAAGATTACCTGATTGTCTACCTGTTTCTGACCCGATCTGCCTCCTGATACCGAGCCTGCCTGACCCTGTCTGATTCTGCCTGCCTGATTACCCTCTCTGCTCTGCCTCTGGATCCCCGGATCTCAGATTCATTTTGATCGGTCTGCCTGCTCCCCTCTCTCTGGATCACAGACTCGGAAAAGCTCTGCTCAACTGCCTGCCTCCCCGTCCTGGATCAAAAACTGGTAAACCTCCCTCGATCTGCCCGCCTGTCTTCCTGTAGCCTGTTGCTCTCACAGATTCAGTCCCGCTGTCAGATTAACCCTCTCAATAAACCAATCAAAACGTCACTAACCTGTCTTGGTTTATTTTGGATCCAGTCTCTGTCTCATTAGACCAAATACCCTGTATAATCATTCTATGACCCATTTAAAGGTATGAAAAATTATTTTTTTCAGAAATTAAGTGTCCATATTGATATATCCATCCATCCATCCATTATCTGACACGTTGTCCCAATTGGGGCCACGAGGGGTGCTGGTGCCTATCTCCAGCTATCTACGGACGAGAGGCAGGGTACACCCTGGACAGGTCGCCAGTCTATCACAGCATATTGATATAAAATTACTTAATTGATGGATGGCCTTCTTGCATCTATGGTCCTTTAAGTAGCTGTTTGGCTAGTGGTCCATCATTATGCCGAAGAAGTATCGCTACACTTGTTTGCTGCTCCAGTTTTTTTTTTCTTTCTAGCTAAGTACTGTTTTTTTATTATGTAAAATGTGGCATTGAAAACACAGTCATTAGACAAATCTTCCATCACAGAATCCTTTTTCCTGCTTTTAATAAACCGGAAAATCTGAGTGAACGTGCAAACAAAGGGTTAGGGTTAGTGTTTAGGGGCCAGTTTAAGATTCAGCCACAGTCTGCTCTGTCCCTTCTTGTAAGGTTTTGCAGTTCAGCCTACAGTCAATTTGTTGTCCAGGTAAAGGCCAAGGTATTTATGCTCGTTCATCAAGTCATCAACTACTGATGAGTATGCCATGACTGTGTCAGCCTACATTATCAAATGCATTGAGGACATCAGAATAAAAAAGAACATCACCACTCGGGCCAACCAATGACCCTGGATGAATGGAGAGATCCAGAAATCTCTAAAAGCGCAGAACTCAGCTTTCAAGTCTGGTGATAAAGAGGCACTGAGAACAGCTCATTTTAACTTAAACCGGGCCATCAGATCAGCAAAGCAGAACTACAGCCAGAAGATCAAGGATCTTTTTCTACAACGCTAGCAACACCAGGAGGATGTGGAAAGGCATACGGATGATTACTACAACAAATCCCCCCACCCATGTATGCAGCAAACACTGATTTCATGATAAACTGAACCACTTCTTTGGAAAGTTTGAGGCACGAAACAGCACTCCAGCAGTGAAAGCCGTTCCACTCCAGGAGGAGGAGGCACTAAACCTGGACGTAGCTGAAGTGAGGAAAACTCTGAGGAGAGTCAACCCAAGGTCCTGATAACATACCTGGGTGGGTGTACAAGGAGTGGCTGGTGTCCTCACAAAGATTTTTAACACCTTGCTGGACTGATCCGTAGTGCCAGCATGCTTCAAATCTGCCACCATCAGTCCGGTCCCAAAGAAGCCTCAGGTGACCTCACTCAATGATTGATGATGCCTGTCGCACTGACTCCTATCATGATAAAATGTTTCGAAAGGCTGGTTAAAGAGCACATCATCTCAAGTCTCCCTCCAACATTCAATACGTTCCAGTTTGCCTACCGTCGGAACCGCTCAACTGAACATGCTATCTCCTCTGCTCTTCACCTGACCCTGGCACACTTGGAGGTGAAGAACACCCACATTTGGATGCTGTTCTTGGACTTCAGTTCCGCTTTCAGCACCATCATCCCACAGCACTATCATTACTCTGGCAAACTGGAACCGCTGGGCTTCAATACACCCCCTTGCAATTGGCTGCTAGGCTTCCTCACCAAATGACCTCAGTCGGTCGGGGTTGGACAGAACACCTTTAATGTCATCAGTCTAAACACAGGCTCCCCTCAGGGCTGCATCCTGAACCTCCTGCTGTTCACCCTGATGACAAATGACTGTGTCCCCAGGTCCACCACCAATCACATTGAGAAGTTTGCAGACGATACAGCCAGGACTACAGAGAGGAGAGGGAGCAGCTGGTGGACAGGTGCAGAAATAACAGCCTGATCCTGAACGTGTTACAGTCCCTGGCCTTTTAAGACTGCCCAGGCTTGTTTTCTTATGCAGGTTCAGCTCTGACAGAAATGTTCCTTGTCAGCTGCGTGAAGGCTGCAGAGGAGCATAGACATGATTGGACCACCAGAAGATTGTCAAGCCAATCAGGATGTTAAAGAGGCCGACTTGCACCATATAAAAGGCTCCTGGAAAGCTTTCAGTTTGGGGGACAGCTAGCAGTGTAGTGTTATAGAAATATACATAATTTCACAAATAGTTTCCAGGTGAGAAGTTCCGGTTCTTAAGGTGGGCGTGGTGTACATAAGGGAGCTGCGGCGCTCAGTCAGGCATGTGTCGTCATTGTTCTCCCACTGTGTGACTTGCGTCCGGTGGACTCTGGCAGCGGAAAGCAACAAATCGCTGGTGCATGTTGCGCTGATGATCTGGTGGTAGGTGTTTTCTCTTCCTGCACTTTAGCTGATCTTGGCCAGAAAATCTAAATTGAAGTGTGATCATAGGTAAAACGCCTCAGTGCTGCGCTCCCTCTCTTCCTCGGTCTGCGAGTGTGTGTGTGTGCGCGCATGTTTGTGGATCAGCAGGTAAGACATTAACGCTCACCTGAGCTCCAGTTTATTTCAGCTTCATTCAAAATGGTGACTAATTTTCACAGGTCCCCCACAGTTGGACCATTGCTGCTCTGTCGGTGTTCGTTTCACGGATTTCTGCACAATTGTTTTAAAGTGGACTACGGCGGCGTTATCTGCCCTCAGTGAAGCCGTGTTTGGGGTGTGGCATCGGCGTGCCCATTCCACCTTCCGCGGTGGCGTGGTAATAGGGCTACGCCTGGTCCTGACGTTTTTAACTTGTATTGTCTGTTTTTAATTTCTTCTACTTATTTCTATTTATGGCCCTTTTGTTGATTTAGTCGGGCTGAAATTGTTCTTTTTTTTTAGATTATTTTGGTTAACTGTCTGTTTTTCATTTCATCTACTTACTTCTATTTATGGCCCTTTTGTTGATTTAGTCGGGCTGAAATTGTTCTTTTTATTTAAGATTATTTTGGTTAACTGTCTGTTTTTTTTGTCTGCAGTTGCTGAGGTCCGGTGGCGGTGTTGGTGTGGTGACGGTGTCTTCCTCATCTGTGTGCTGTGCTTCTTTAGTTTGGGGTGTTGCACTGCGTTTGATGTTAAAGTTTTTTTGTTATTTGCTGTGTTTGGTGGATGTCGTCCCATAGCATCCCCTCCAGCCGGTAACCTTAGCGGCTGCAGCTCTTTTATTTTCTATTTTCTTTGATTTTTTTGATTTATTTTGTCATTCTTAAAAAGGAACTGGTTTTAAAAAGAACTTCTTTTTAAAAGAATTTAATAAAAGTTTTTGTTATAATGGTGAAATTGTCTCAGATGTTTTAAAGCCCCGCATAACTGAATCTGCGTGCCTTAGACAAAAGGTAATATTCTCTGCGCAAAATTCCCAGGGTGGCGTTGTTGAGCAATCTATTAGAACTAAAATTTGAATCTCCATCTAGTGTCGCCACAGCAGGAAGAAGGTTTTGTTAAGCTGTTCCCTCAACTTTGGTTTCAAACTGTTTTGGGCAGTTAGAACTCTTTACCCTTGCTTGTATATTTTTCTGAATATGCTTTATACTTGTGTTTAAGCTTGTGTTTGGGAGGTTTGGTGCTCCCTTTGTCTTTTCTTTTGGGTTGTTTTGAGTTAAACTTAGACTGACTGGTTTGGACAGTTTGTAATCAAGTGGGAATGCTTACGCATAGTCCCACTTGATTACAAACATAGTCCCGCAGTTTTCAACCGATTTCAACAATTTTGGTATCAAAAAGTTCAGCTTGTTCAGGGGGATTCTGCTATGTGTTTTGGTATTTAAGATTTAAGATATTTTTTTGTAGTTTTCGCGAAGTTGAGCTTTTTCTGCATTTTCTTTGTCCCACTGAAATGCATGTAGAATTCTTAGATTTCAGCAAAATTCAGCTAAAACTTCATCATCTTTGACCTTTAACTACTTCAGCATACTTTCAGCTAGAAACACCATTCAACTTTTAAAATGTTTCCGTATCTTTCTGCTATTACTGTTTAACTCAGCTTTTTGCTAACTTTTACAGTTTTGCTTCAGTGAAGCTTCAAACTTTTAAAGAAAATTTAAAGATTTTCAGATTTATAATGGAAGTCTATGGACGGAATTCTTCAACTGCTAGAGTGCGTGCTCTAGCTTTTGAGATGTTCTGGTTTTTTCCGAACAAATTGTTCTCACTCCCTCATTTTTCACTCAATTGAAATAAATTATACATCAAAACGTAGGGATTTTTGACAGGATTCAGGAAATGTAACCCTTTTTGTGGCATTTACAGTTTTCCGACAGTGTGGCCCAGACCACGAAGAAGTCCACACTTCCCCAATAGAAATCCAATGAGAGACTTTTTCAAAAATCACAGACAAAATCCAAAACGATACATATTTTCGTATCGCTCCCATTTCTTAACCATTTCAAGTACTGACATGAAACTTGGTATACACCATCTCCAGACGCTCCTAGCACTCACATTGAAGGAATTTTTTCTATATCATTTATGGTTTAGCTGTTTAGCTGACTTGTTCGGGCATAGGAAAACGTTGATTCTGAGAAAAATCCTCATACTCAGAAAAAACAAATCTTTACATCGTCACCCTGGCCAAATAGTTTTTAGTAGAAACATGAAAGTTGGCACACTGACGCCAACAGTGAAAACATTTTTTGAATACCTTCTATGGTTTTGCTTCACCGCTCATTTGTTCGGAGGGGAAGTTTTGCTTTTGAGAGTTCAGCTCTACCATTGAGCTGCATGTTATTTAATGAGACCATCAGGTGTGACAAACCTTTTTATTTCTCCTTCCCATTAAGGTTGTGAATGAGCTACAGCCATGAAAGCTACCCCAATCGGAGACAAAGGATAGATGTCACTTAGACTGAAATAATTTTTTAGATACCATTTACGGTTTGTCTTCAGCACTCGTTTGTTCGGAGCTGATTTTCCCATTCAAAAAAGCCTGAGAGGAAAGGAACGATACTGCTGCACTTTTCTCTCTTTCACTGACAGGCTTGTTAAGCGCTGTCAAGGTAACCGAGCTTTAAAAGGGGTTTTACCTCTGCCACTTTAAACAGCACATTTTAATCTAATGGAGGGAGACAACACTGAATTTACATCTGGAAATGGATAGAATATGACTACTGGCCATGACCCTTCCCTTCACACGCAACCCTAATAGACTTTCAAAATAAGACTCCAGTGATCCTACAAAATAAAAGCCTCTATATTATACTCGAGTATTAATTGATGCAAATGGCTCAGCATTATGACCCAAACTCTACAAGCTTGTTTCTATTAGACTCTAGGGACCTTTTCAAAACATACCCCAGAGCGAATCTCACAATAAAAGTCTCCCATTTACGCTGTAATACAGCATCTATTCACCCAATAACATGGAAAACCAGTGATTTCATATTTAGAAATGGATTCTATATCACTGCTGGGCATGACCCTTCCCTTAACACACATCCATGATAGACTTTCAAAATAAGACTAAAGGGACCCTACAAAATAAAAGCCTCTATATTATACTCGCGTATTAATTGATGCAAATGGCTCAGCATTATGACCCAAACTCTACCAGCTTGTTTCTATTAGACTCTAGGGACCTTTTCAAAACATACCCCAGAGTGAATTTCACAATAAAAGTCTCCCATTTACGCTCTAATACAGCATCTATTCACCCAATAACATGGAAAACCAGTGATTTCATATTTAGAAATGGATTCTATATCACTGCTGGGCATGACCCTTCCCTTTAAACACATCAATAAGGCTCTAAGATTTACACTCTAATAAAGCATCTGCTAACCTCGTAACATGCAGCCTAAGCCTGCCAACGGTGCTTTCATCACCACAGCGGCTCGTAACATGCAGGTTAAATTTTTTGATAAATTCAGCTCCTTAAGTGGTATTAGCTCTCTTTCTATAGGTTTCTCTCTCTGTCCTTCCTCTGCTTCTCATGGTCAGTCTTGCACATAGGTTTGTAGATTTTCAATCCTCTAAGGATGACACTGTGCTCTTTATGCTGATCAACCGACACATTTAAATCATTTCAAATTGTTTTGCCAAGTCTTGACATTTCCACTTATGATTTCAAAATTTTGATACTTATTCAATACCATCTTCCTCAACATTTTACTTCCCATCCTTAAGCTACTCATTTTTTCTTCAACCAGACAAGATTCAAGTTTTTCTTTGTAATTTCTTTTCTGATTCAGCTAATTTAATACTTTTCAGCCAATGCTGTGAACTTTGGCTTCATTCTGCTCTCTTTCTGGACAGGAATTAAGCTATTCTGTTTGCTGCTAATTCATAACACGCCAGACATGTTTCTTTATACATTTTTCTAGAAACTTGGGAAACATTATATTAAGACCCTTCTAGCGCCCACATTCATGACATTTTTTGATATCATGTATGGTTTGGCTGTGCAGCTTTTAAGATGAGTTTGTTTCTGCCATTTTACTACCAAATGATTCTACCCTACAAAATCTTCAGATGATTCAATTGTTTTCTGCAGTTTGAAGTTTCTCATGACTTTCTATCACATTTTCATATGTTCTTCAGGTAATTTCAGCTTTTTTTATTCAGCAAAAGCATTCCCACTTGCTGTTTCTCCAAAACAGCTTTTTCTAGTTTAATTTGAATTTAAACATTCTTGCAAATTGTCAGCCCTTTTCTTTTGTTTTAATTGGGTTAAGCTGTATTGTACATTACACTTATTTGCTCTGGACACATTTTTATGTTACCTCCCCAGAACCTCTGGACCAGGGGTGTCAAACTGGTTCCAGAAAGGGTCGTGTGGCTGGAGGTTTTCTTTCCAATCAAGCAATAGCACACCAGACTCCAGTCATTTCATCAAGTCATCATGTTAAGACTGGACTCACTTACCAGACTCCAGTCATCTCATCAAGTCATCATGTTAAGACTGGACTCACTTGATAAGATGACTGGAGTCTGGTGTGATATTGCTTGTTTGGAGAGAAAACCTGCAGCCACACGGCCCTTTCTGGAACCAGTTTGACATCCCTGCTCTAGACCTTGGGGGTGTAACATAATTGGTGGCTTGTCGGGGATCTCTTAGGATCCCTTTGTCCAGACTTAATAGTGGCATTTGAGTTGCCTTTATCCAGGAACCATGTCAGTTCCATTCAGTCTGGAGCGCTTTTTAGCCAGCCCCTCTCTTGAGCTTATAGATAGCTGCCACAAGTGAAAATTGCTGCAAATTGTGGAGCATTTTAAGTTGCAGGTCCTAAAACAGGTCCTTAAAGGTGATCTAAAGGCTCTTATAGTGGATAGGTTTGTGGAGATTGGTGTGATCAAAGAGTCTGATCTGCCTAAGGCTGCTCCAGTGACAAGCCAAAAGGCCTTGTCTGAGAAGGACCGCAAAGATGTTCCTAATGTGGAGGCAGCAGTGAGTGACTGGGGAAACACACCTCGTACACTCCCTTGCTATGATCCTCTGTCTATGTGAACTCAGAAGGTTGAGATGGAGCGCGTTTGAAGGTGAGGTTGGCACGTCTCCAGATGGAGGCAGAGGAAAAAGCCCAGGACAGGAGAGCTCAACTGGAGCTAGAGATCAGGAGGCTGGAAATAGAGGCTGATAAGGCTATACAGCTGCGCAAACTTGAGCTGGAGACCCAGAATTGAGTGCCTCCTGGCTCTGTCACACAGGGTTCCACCTCCATGTCTGTGATGCTATTCTATATTAGTAAGTGTATTTCTTTAGTGTCTGCTTTCAGAGAATCTGAGGTTGACTCATACTTTGCAGCATTTAAGCACGTTGCTGGTGCTTTGCAATGGCCTAGGGAAACCAGGCCTCTTCATTTTTTAAAGTGCAAGTTTTCTGGTAAAGCTCAAGAGGTGTTGGCAGCACTTCCTTTAAAAGACTGCTGTGGTTATGATCTGGTTAAAGCTGCTGTCATACAAGCTCATGAGCCTGTCCCAGAAGCGTATAGCCGAAAGTTTTGACAGCAAAAGGAAGCTGCTGGACAAAAGTATGTTGAGTTTGCCAGAGAGAAAGGTGTTCTTTTTGATAAGTGGTGTGCTGCTTCCAAGGTTAAAAATCATGACACTTTACGTGAGCACATATTGTTGGAAGACTTTAAGAAGCGTATTCCAGATCATGTGGTGTTGTATTTAAATGAACAGAAAATGAACACTCTAGCATCTGCTGCTGTTCTTGCTGATGAGTATGTGCTTACTCATAAGTCAGCTTTCGTTCTTAATGAAAAGTCACGTGTTAGTGTTGTGCCTCAGACCCAGATGGTTAAAACCACAGTTCCAAAAGAAAGCAGGGAATGTTTCTATTGTCACAAACCTGGACATGTCATCGCTAATTGCTAAGCTTTAAAACGCAAAACACAGCCAAATATGCAACAGACTAAAGGTGTTGGTTTTGTTAAAAAGGAAACCCATAATAAGAGCACTAGTTGTGGCGACAAATTACCTGAATATTTGATGGCTTAATCTGACACTGACAGCTGATGCCACTGATTTAAAGCCAGTACACACCCTGAGAGACACTGGAGGTTCCCAGTCAGCCATTCTCTAAAATGTCTTTCCTTTCTCACATGAGAGTGCATGTGGATAAAACTCTGTTCTGGGGGAAAAAGAGATGAGCAACGCTCCAAAACCAGTCCACAGAGTTTACATAAAATCAAAACTTGTCAGAGGATTTTTCCCTGTTGCTGTCTGCCCAGACATACCCATAGATGGTGTGGCTATACTAATGGGGAATGACATTGCTGGAGGTCTGGTACTTCCCACTTTAGAGGTATTAGATAATCCTTTAAACCAGACAACCCAAGAAACTTCAGACCCTGGGCTGTACCCAGCCTGTGTGGTTACCTGTGCACAGGCACGCAAAGATCCTGATATTGCCATTTCTGACTCTATTTTGATGTCTCCATTTTCTAGGGAGGGTGATCCAACAACCAAAATTAACAGCATTCTGTTACTTCCAGATGTGGTGGTGCTGGAGGAGCCTGGTCCACTTTGGGTGAAAGCATCCATCCCTCTCACCAGACAACATTTGTCATCTGTTCAACAAGCTGATAAAACCTTGCAAAGATGTTTCAAGAATGTGGTAAGTGATGAACTAGCCAATACAGTTAAACAAGCTTATATTGTCGAACATGGTGTCTTAATGCGTCAATGGTACTTAATAACAAACATTTGGTATCCCATATTTAAAAAAATGTAATTTGAATTACTATTTAAAAAAATCAGAGAAACTGATACCCAAATCCGTGTTTTAAATTAATATATGTTCTAATAATCTTAAAAAAGAGTGAGCTTTTTTTATCAATTGATAAACCCAAAAGTTTTTTGTTTTTTTTTATTGTGTTACTAAGTAACCAACAGTTAAGTTGTAAGGTTGTGTCTCAATTTAGGGGGTGCATCAGTGCAGACGCAATGAAATCTTGCAGTGGGTGCAACGGAAGTCTAATGGGGGAGGAAACACCTGCATGATAAAATGCTGCATCTTTATCACATTGAAAGATTATCACAAGTCAGGAAGAAGAAAAGAAGACCTAATTAATTTTAAAACCGAAGGTCTGTGTTGGGATCTGGAGGTCTGTCCACCTTTCTCCAGCAGAGGGCACCCTAGGTCTCCTGGAGCTGAAGCTGACTACCACACCTGCGGCTCATTTGCTCATCGGGAGACCAGCATTTAAGCAGCGGCAGAGCAACACTCCAGTGACAGAGTGTTAAGCCAGTTACGGTTAGCAAGCCTGAGCCAACCAACCTGTCTGATTCTCTGACTCTCCAGAAAACCTGAACCTAACCAGTCTTTGTCCTCTCTGCTTCCTAGGAAGAACCTGACTGCACCCTGGAACTCTGGAAGAGTTTCTCAGCAGAAACCTGTCTGCCTGCTCTCAGAAGCACATCTGAAGATCAAACTGTCTGAACCTGCCTGCCCGCTCTCAAGAAGAGAACTGGAAGAAACCCAAAACCTGAACACTGTCAAGTCTGTAGTTAAGCCCTGCCGTTGCCTAGCCCTCTGCCGACCCTCAGCCTCTGGACCCTCCTGGTTCCCTCCCTCTGCCGCTCAGCCTGAACCACAGAACAGGTACAGACCTGCACAACTCCTCTGACAAATTGCATCCTGGCTAACCTAACTATCCCTCTCTGCAGAGAACCCTGTGTGACCAGCCCCGGATCTGTTTCCCAGCATCAATTTATTAATTCTGTGTTTTCTCAATAAACAGTTAAACTTTTCTTCTGACTCCGTGTGTGTTCTGCATGTGGGTTAGGAACCTAAATCCCATCATGACAGTCTGTGCCTTCTAGAGAAGACACAGGCCGAATTGTTATGGGATTTATAATACAAAATAGAGAGAGAGCGATTATATGTACGTATTTACATAAATTGATAATATATATGTTCACACCAGCTGAAAAAAAGGGGAATTGAGTTGATAATCTAGAAGCTTAAAGCTGAAATATACACTCAGTTTATTAAAAATATTGCTTTCAGCAAGTTTTGACTGGTCTGCTCTCCCTACCAACCTCTGTGACTTGCCAAGACAGTGAGAGAGCACCTGTCTCTTGGCACATTTCTCCAGAACAAAAACAGTTCAGTGAGATGAACTAGTGGTTATTTGGAGCTGAAGCTGATAAGAGTTTAAAATTTAAACTAATCATCAGTTAATTTGTCATCAGTTAATTTTAATTAGGGTTTTAGTTTTACATAAAACTAACTGAACATTAACCTGACATTAGGTCAGCTTAGCTTTACAGCTGTGGTTCACATTGTCACGGTTCCCAGGAACATAGGTTATGCTGAGGTAAGGATGGGGGGAGTTGGTGGAGGCTTTGCAATTCACAGCCAGCCTCTGTGGTTTTTGAGGTATGCAAAGGAGGGGAATCCCCCCTCCTTCTTGGGCTGGACCCCTGGAATTGGGACACACCCAAGGTAGAATTTCATGCTCAGAGAAAAGCAATACTTCAGAAAAAGGAAAGTTCAACTCGCTGTTGAGTAAGCGTTAGCTTGCATGATCGCCACAGGCGTCACATCATGTGACCAAGAAAACATAGCATGATTGGTACGGTGTTGGACATAGTGCAAATCCATAGCTAATGTCTGTGAAATTTTACTGTGAATTTATATGCTGAATTTAAGACTATGAAATTGAGCCAGTTGAATCTCAGGAGGATGAAATGAACTTACGTTCATTATTTTGCATGTAATGATATTGTTGGGATCCTCAGGCTTGCCCACCAGAGGGCGCCGAGGATCCTCTTCTGCTCTCTTTTGTCTCTTTCTCTTAGGGCTGGAGTCACTGTCAGGTTCTGGAGATTACCCTCTGCCTCCAGCAGAGTGCGCCGTGGGTCCTCCTGAAGCTGAGCCTCTCACACACCTGTGGCTGATCTAGTAATCAGGAGGACCACAGTATTTAAGCTACCTTCAGACCTGGATTCTACGCCGCAGTGTTGATCTTAGTTGGTTAGCTTCCTGAACCTTCTGCTATAGAGTCTTGGTTGTTCCTAGGTCGGGACCAGATTCTAATATCTTCTTTATCTCTGCCTCACAGGTATCCTGTCCCTCGTGAAAGCTCTGGATGAGCTTAACCTCCTGTATCTTCGTGAAAGCTCTGGATGAGCTTAGCCTCCTGTCTCCTTGTGAAGCTCCCTCTTTGGAACCCTGTCTCTGGTCTGCAGCTCTGGGAGAGCTGCGTCATAGGAAACCAGTCTCAAGCCAGAAGCTCTTGGAAAGTCCAACCTGCAATCTGCCCTGGTGAGCCAACCCGCAGATCCCTACGTGGAAGAAACCTGAGGACTTCTTTGACGAGTTCCCCAGAGGTTACCTTGTGGATTATCCCCTGTTGTTCTCTGCGTTGAGCTGGAAGCTCAGATCCAAGCTGTCCTAGCTAGCTTACAGCTAGAGGCTAAGCACCTCATTATCTCTGAAATCCAGCCATCCCCCGTTCCCTGCACAGACCCCAGTGAACCAACCTCCTGCCTGAACTGTCCCGGTTTCATATTCATGTGTTTGTGCTCCTTTAATAAACTCTTTGGACTTTTACCTGTCTATCCGTGTGTGTTCTGCATCTTGGGCTTCACTCAGAGAAAACCCATCATGACAGAACACTGCGGCCAAAACACAAGCCCAGCAGAACACCTCCGTCGGTGGATTAAGGAACGGGACGCTTAGATCCAAGGACAGACACAACCCTCCGTGAGTTTAACTCTAGTTTTGATTGTTTAAACTAACGTTTCTGGATTCTACGGACTTCGAGGGAATCATAAGATGGCGCCTGCTCAACTTCCGGTTCCGGAGCCAAACCCGCCCTCTAGGTCAGAACCAGTCCCGTCATTTCCGGTTTTCCGCCCGTCACTTCCTGAAAGGTTTTCTGGCATTCCTAGTAGATTAAACGGTTTTCTTTTTCAGTGCAAAATATTTCTTGAACTCTCCTCCTCTAGTTTTTCTAATGACAGGGAAAAAATAGACTTTATTATTTCACGATTATCCGGAAAAGCCCGCAAATGGGCAAAGACCTGTTTTTCTCCTGAATCCAGTATTTCTTCTACCTTTGAACGTTTTTTAAAGGAATTTTCTCTAGCCTTTTCTGACTCAACCAAATCTCAGGGTCTTGCTGATTTAAAACAGGGGAATAGAACTGTCAAAGATTTTATAATTGATTTCCGGGTCAGAGCCTCCACTTCCGGTTGGACTAATGCCATGCTCAAAAACATTTTCTTGAATGCTTTAAATGTTGAGATTAAAGATGAGCTGGCAAAAGTCGATGAACCTGCAACTTTGGAGGAACTCTTCTGTTTAGCTAGCTATCTGGATCACAGATTACGAACCAGAGTTAGGTGCAGATCTTGGAACTCAGTCCAGTCCAGCTTAGTTCAGTCCAGTCCTTTCCGTTCCAGTTCAGTCCAGTCCGTTTCTGCCCAGCACCGTCCAGTTCAGCCCAGTTCTGTCCAGTCCTGTCCAGACCAGTCCAGCCCCATACAGTAATGTACAGCCCTGTTCAGTCAACTTCTGTACAGTACTATCCAGTTCAGCCATCACCTACATGACCATCAGTTAGTACCATCCACTAAGAAACTTAAAATAATACCACAGCTCCATACCTGAACAGTCAGAGCACCTGAAATCCAAGAATCCGATCTCTGGAATTTTTTCTATGGGGATAGAGATGATCTCTTCCCCTTCTTGTCACCTCGTTCATCTCCCAACCAACCAACTAGTTTAGCGTCTGAATCCACTAACACACCTGCTTACCTTTTGTCTCAGTCAGTCTCCGCATCTATTGGCCCTGTTTCCATTAATTCCCGACGTAAGAAACGGCGTCGCTTTAAGCCAGCTCTGAGCCATCTAGAAACCCCCGAGTCAGTTCTTAGTCGTCTAGAGACCCCTGAGTCAGTTCTGTGCCGTACAGAGACCCCTGAGCAGACTTTAGAAGAGGTGTCAGAATGTGGGGTGTGTGATTTGATTCTTCCGAGAGTCTATCTGCAGAAACCTCAGGCCTCCAAGAACTCCCTGCTGGCCCTTCAAGCCACCTCAGAGACCAAACATGAGCCCCCATGGGTGTTTTCTCCTGTCCCGGAGGGGGAACCACAGTCGATGGCCTCTCCTGTTCCTGAGGCGGATCCACAGTCGGTGGGTTCGCATGTTCCTGAGGCGGATCCACAGTCAGTGTGTTCGCATGTTCCTGAGGCGGATCCACAGTCGGTGGGTTCGCATGTTCCTGAGGCGGATCCACAGTCGGTGGGTTCGCATGTTCCTGAGGCGGATCCACGGTCGGTGGGTTCGCATGTTGCTGAGGCGGATCCACGGTTGGTGGGTTCGCATGTTCCTGAGGCGGATCCACGGTCGGTGGGTTCGCATGTACCTGAGGCGGATCCACAGTCGGTGGGTTCGCATGTCCCTGAGGTGGAGCCACAGTCGATAGGCCTCCCCAGTTCCTGAGACTGAACCACAGTCGGTGATCCCGCATGTTCCAGACCCGGAGCCGCAATCGGCGGGCTCCCCTGTTCCAGACCCGGAGCCGCAATCGGCGGGCTCCCCTGTTCCAGACCGGGAGCCGCAATCGATGGGCTCCCCTGTTCCTGATTGGGAGCCGCAGTCGGCGGGCTCCCCTGTTCCTGATTGGGAGCCGCAGTCGGCGGGCTCCCCTGTTCCTGATTGGGAGCCGCAATCGGCGGGCTCCCCTGCTCCAAAGCCGCAGTCGGCGGTTTCCTCAGAGCCTCCTCCAGAGCCACAGCTGGCGGCTTCCTCAGAGCCTCCTCCTGAGCCGCAGCCGGTGGCTTCCTCAGAGCCTCCCCCAGAGCCACAGCCGGCGTCTTCCTCAGAGCCTCCTCCAGAGCCGCACTCGATGGTCTCCCCAGAGCCTCCTCCAGAGCCGCACTCGATGGTCTCCCCAGAGCCTCCTCCAGAGCCGCACTCGATGGTCTCCCCAGAGCCTCCTCCAGAGCCGCAGTCGGCGGCCTCTTCAGAGCCTCCTCCAGAGCCGCACTCGATGGTCTCCCCAGAGCCTCCTCCAGAGCCGCACTCGATGGTCTCCCCAGAGCCTCCTCCAGAGCCACACTCGATGGTCTCCCCAGAGCCTCCTCCAGAGCAGCAGTCGGCGGCCTCTTCAGAGCCTCCTCCAGAGCCACACTCGACGGTCTCCCCAGAGCCTCCCCCAGAACCGCAGTCGGCGGTCGCTACAGAGCCTGAGCGGCAGAGGAGGGGACGGGGTACCCCGTGGGGGTACCTGCTGAAGCTTGAACGTCATCCTCCTGAGAAGCTGCTTCGCCTCCGGCCCCGCAGCAGACCTCCAGAGCGTCAGCTTTGCCTTCGGCCTCGCGGCGGACCCCCTGAGCGTCAGCTTCGCCTCCGGTCCCGCGGCAGACCCTCGGAGCATCATCTTCACCGTCGACCCCATGGCATACCCCCAGAGTATCAGCGTCGCCTTCAACCCCGCTGCCGGCCACCTAAGACTCTGCTCCGTTGCCGGATGGTAGACCGGTCTCCTGAACTTCATCCGTGTCTCCGGCCAGGCGGTGGTCCCCCTAAGACGCTGCCCCACCTTCATCTCAACGGTCGACATCCTGAGCAGCAACTACGCCTCCGCCGTCGGCCCCACAGCAGACCACCTGAGACTGTGTCCTGCAGCCGGCCCCACGGCAGGCCACCTGAGACTGTGTCCTGCAGCCGGCCCCACGGCAGGCCACCTGAGACTGTGTCCTGCAGCCGGCCCCACGGCAGGCCACCTGAGACTGTGTCCTGCAGCCGGCCCAACGGCAGGCC